>NC_091119.1:10965391-11237891 GCF_040183065.1 Periplaneta americana | reverse complement strand
ACGTATGTGGGAAGAGGAAGCGCGGCGTCTTACTCTAGGGAAACGATAATGAAACCTGCGGTGTTTTGAAAGCTAAAATTCCCCGGAAAAAAGTACATGTACCTAAGGGATACCAGCTCTCCCGCGTTTGTCCAAAATAAACTGACGAGAATGAAATGTAGTTCTGAAAGGCCTCAATTGTATTGTAATACATTTGCCTGTGGAAAACCATTTGGAGTCGGAAATAGACAGTAGTTGTACTTTTTAAAAATACGTGAATTCTTTAGAGATCGTCATATGATAATGGAATGATATCGGCAGGGAAGAACTGAAGTAGTTCAGGAAAAGGTTTTGGAAACTCAGTTCGGGTCCCAAAAAGACCCAGAATGTGACCCGAACTAAGTTTTGGGTTTGTAATAAATCCACAGGAAATCACGTGGCGGGATTTAAATTCACGACTGTGTTTTCGAGCTGTGCTTCAACTTTTACGCATACCATGTCTCAGTTATACAATAGGCCTATATTTTGTCAACTGCACTGGATAAAGGGCAAATATTGTACTATCAAAGAAAGCATATTTTATTTTGATAAGTCTGTATTATGCTTACTCACTCACTCACTTACTCACTTACTTACTTACTTACTTACTTACTTACTTACTTACTTACTTACTTACTTACTTACTTACTTACTTACTTACTTACTTACTAGCTTTTAAGGAACCCGGAGATTCATTGCCGCCCTCACATAAGCCCGCCATTGGTCCCTATCCTGAGCAAGATTAATCCAGTCTCTATCATCATATCGCACACTCCCTGAAATCCATTTTAATATTATCTTCCCATCTACGTCTCAGCCTCCCCACAGGTATTTTTCCCTCCGACCTCCCAACTAACACTCTATATGCATTTCTGGATTCGCCCATACGTGCTACATGCCCTGTCCATCTCAAACGTCTGGATTTAATGTTCCTAATTATGTCAGGTGAAGAATACAATGCATGCAGGTCTGTGTTGTGTAACTTTCTCCATTCTCCTGTAACTTCATCCCTCTTAGCCCCAAATATTTTTCTAAACACCTTATTCTCAAACACCCTTACCTACGTTCGTCTCTCCAAGTGAGAGTCCAAGTTTCACAACCATATAGAACAACCGGTAATATAACTGTCTTATAAATTCTAACTTTCAGATTTTTTGACAGCAGACTGGATGATAAAAGCTTCTCAACCGAATAATAACAGGCATTTTGCATATTTATTCTGTGTTTAATTTCCTCCCGAGTATCATTTATATTTGTTACTGTTGCTCCAAGATATTTGAACTTCTCCACCTCTTCAAAAGATAAATTTCCAATTTTTATATTTGCATTTCGTACAATATTCTCGTCACGGGACATAATCATATAATTTGTCTTTTCGGGATTTACTTCCAAACCTATCTCTTTACTTGCTTCCAGTAAAATTCCCGTGTTTTCCCTAACGTTTGTGGACTTTCTCCTAACATATTCACGTCATCCGCATAGACAAGCAGCTGATGTAACCCGTTCAATTCCAAACCCTCTCTGTTATCCTGGACTTTCCTAATGGCATACTCTAGAGCGAAGTTAAAAAGTAAAGGTGATTATGCATCTCCTTGCTTTAGCCTACAGTGAATTGGAAACGCATCTGACAGAAACTGACCTATACGAACTCTGCTGTACGTTATATTTCTTATTCAATTTTTAATGAAGAAAAGAATTTTTCCATTTTCTCTTTTGTTTCTTCCCCCCCCCCCCTAGCTTTTAGCCTATGGATTCGTCCGCTGTCCCAAGCCTCTGCTCTTATGCACTGCAGACTCCAGTTTACATTGCTAGCCATTATTAAAGTGTTTATTTAAGTCATTCCAATTCGTCTTTGAAGTCCTTAACAAGAAATACAGATAAAGTACTTCAATCTGCCACACCTGAATATACAGCAGCGTTTATGGTATATCACGTATACTTTACCAAAATTTGCAGTTACCTTCATATTGCTCACAATTTAATATTAGGCACATATTTTATGAGACCCGTACACGCTACGTTCTTGGTGACGTATCTAATTCAGAACTTTTCCGTTAAGTGTAGGACGTTTTCTTTGGTAATGATACACTGAAGCCTCGTTTAGCGAGTGGGAGCTAACTGAAATATTTCGTGACATGTTCTCATTGCTCGCCGAGTGTCATCACCACTGGATATCGAACACAGGCTTCTGTCGTAAAGACAGAACGGTCCTGTCGCCCTCCTTCCCCTCAACCCGACTCGCTAGTGCGCATGTTCTGAGCATGCAATTAGACGTTGAGGAAAAAAGTGGTGCAAGTCAATTTCATTGACGTTTTCTTCCATGCGGAAAATATACAAAGTTTCACTTTGTTTCTCACTTTTAGCAAGTTAGTCATTTTCGTGTTTTATAGCTTTTTAAACTTCCCAATAGTTGTTTGTGTATTTTTTATTATCGAGATCGGATCTGTTTTATATTGTTTTCCGCTGTTACTCATTCGTAGTATTTCTGCGTACAGTTGCTACACATCTGGGTTTGCTTACGGCTTCTATCTATCTATCTATCTATCTATCTATCTATCTATCTATCTATCTATCTATCTATCTATCTATCTATCTATCTATCTATCTATCTATCTATCTATCTATCTATCCTAATCTAAACTATCTATCTATCTATCCTAATCTAAACTATCCTAATCTTTTTTTGGAAGACTAAATATTGTGATGTAACAGATTATCTGACCTCACAAATTGAAAAGTGTATTTGACTGAAAATTTATTATTATATATAATTATTAATTGTATCCTAATCTTATCTACCTATCTATCTACCTATCTATCTATCTACCTATCTATCTATCTATCTATCTATCTATCTATCTATCTATCTATCTATCTATCTATCTATCTATCTATCTATCTATCTATCTATCTATCTATCTATCTATCTATCTATCTATCTATCTATCTATCTATCTATCTATCTATCTATCTATCTATCTATCTATCTATCTATCTTCTATCTATCTATCTATCTATCTATCTATCTATCTATCTATCTATCTATCTATCTATCTATCTATCTATCTATCTATCTTCTATCTATCTATCTATCTATCTATCTATCTATCTATCTATCTATCTATCTATCTATCTATCTATCTATCTATCTATCTAAATCTATCTAATCTACCTATCTTATCTATCTATCTATCTAATCTATCTATATATCTATCTATCTATCTATCTATCTATCTATCTATCTATCTATCTATCTATCTATCTATCTATCTATCTATCTATCTATCCTAATCTAAACTATCTATCTATCTATCCTAATCTAAACTATCCTAATCTTTTTTGGAAGACTAAATATTGTGATGTAACAGATTATCTGACCTCACAAATTGAAAAGTGTATTTGACTGAAAATTTATTATTATATATAATTATTAATTGTATCCTAATCTTATCTATCTACCTATCTATATCTATCTATCTATCTATCTATCTATCTATCTATCTATCTATCTATCTATCTATCTATCTATCTATCTATCTATCTATCTATCTATCTATCTATCTATCTATCTATCTATCTATCTAGCCACCGGCGAAGCTCAGTCGGTTAAGGCGCTTGCCTGCCGGTCTGAAGTTGCGCTCGGGCGCGGGTTCGATCCCCGCCTGGGCTGATTACCTCGTTGGGTTTTTTCCGAGGTTTTACCCAACCGTAAGGTGAATGCCAGGTAATCTATGGCGAATCCTCGGCCTCATCTCGCCAAGTACCATCTCGCTATCACTAATCTCATCGACGCTAAATAACCTAGTAGTTGATACAGCGTCGTTAAATAACGATTAAAAATCTATCTATCTATATACTTGTTTGTCTCAGCTTCTGCGTGAGTCAACTTTATTTCATCTTATTGCAACGCCATTTACCATACTAATCGCTTGTCACCTAGCCAAAGTCTTGAATTAATGTATCAGTAGTAGTAAGGTCGGAAGATGACGTGGATTTGGTACTGTAACTTATACAAATATTATAACGTTTTCTCAAACACTACTATCATATTATTTAGGCTATATAGACCTACATACGAACTTTAGATACCTGGAAACATCTTTGGAGGAAGAAATCTGCCACTCTGTAACAATAGAGTAGTTGACAACGTGTTGTTTCTGTCTGTAGTTCGTGACAACTGCAAATAAATGTAAGATGCTGTGGTTTACATCGACTCAAATGTCAAGGTGTGCGGTACCTGTAAGGTTGTCAACATTTTATTGTTGACGGTCAACCGTTTTGGTGACATTTCGTAGCTAGGAAATGTTTTCCCATTTATATTGCACAAAAAAAAAGAATAACCTAGAGTTGTATAAAAACAAGAGATTACAAATTAAGAAGTTGTAGTTTTGTTGTTAATACATGTGTAGTCATAACAACATCGTAAAAGCTGAGCGACGACACTGCGTTACGTAAGCTCGACGTCATGATAAGATTAAACCCCTTGTCTTTTAATTGACTTCATACGAATTGCTATGATTGGTTCATGATGAGTTATTCAGTATTCTGAAGCTGTTACATCTCGGCGTAAACTGAATTCGGTTGGTATGGTTTCATAGAGATGGAAGAAAACATTTTGGAGAACTTTCAATGAAGGAAGGATAAGACATCGAAATATACTGATAATTCTAAGGTTCCTGGATACTATCATCATGTAGATGATCTAGCTTCGTTAGCGTGTGTAGGCAGCCCTTTGTATGATTTCGTGTATTTAACTTCTGGACGGACTTAACCTGCACTCGTGTTCGATTCCCGGATGTCCTCCAGCGTCTCGTAGCGTTGGCCTCGCAACTGCTCCTTTACAGAACCGAAAAGATGATAGTCGGAAGGTGCCAAGTCGGGACTGTAGGGAGATTGCGGAAGAGTTTCCCACCCAAATGTTCTGATTTTCTCCACTGGAGACACGATCAGTGTGAGGCCACGCGTTATCGTGTTGCAGGATGATCTTCTTTCCAGGGCGTTTCTCGCGCAATGCACGACGGAGCTTCAAAACTGTCTGAATATAGCGGACAGCATTTATGGTCTGTCAAGGTTCAAGAAATTCAACCAAAATGCATCCCAGAACTCATCAACTCTTTCCTTGTTGCGTTCCGTGGAGGCAGTTCGAGGGCGACCGCTACGAGGCTCATCTTGGATGCTCGTGTTCCCATCTTCGAAATGTTTCACCATCTCCTAACACTGCTGGCGCCCATGCACACATCTCCGTATGCACGCTGAAGTCTGAGGTGAATTTCAGCGGCTGATTTTTTCCTTGAACAAGAAATTTAATGACAGCATGCTGCCGAAACGAAGCATCGTTGTCGACCATTTTGCAAACATTGCCTGTGGTCACATGATAGAAGTTAATGACACCACAGTATGTCAGTACTTAGTGTAAAGTCTGTAGATTATGATCATATAATCGTTTTTGTTACATTGTTGAAATTGGAATTATAGCAACGTGTTGCTCGTGACTTTCAGTACGACCCTCTGTATCTTCTTCCAGGTTCTCAAAATGTTCCTTATTTTAAAACTGGTACATATTACCCTAGATCACATGGAGCATCGTTTCAAAACGTATTAAGTCCCCCAGTGGACGAAATTAAATTTGTTACTTTCTATTTATTTATCTTTCATGCTGTGAAGTCTGATGGTTCCAAGTCGTCATATTTGTAAACTGTGAAACCAGTACTTAAATATGGTTTTGTGTAGTGTTTTGAAAACTTCTCCGGTTTACGAGTAATCCAGTTTTTCGTCGTTCGTGTAAAAAAATTGTAAGTTGCACATAATACGTTTTGAAACGATGCTCCTCATTTACCCAGATTGCTCGGCCCTATAGTAGGCTTTGACGGTAACAACTTTTGTCAGGTTTACTATAATGCCATCTTGTTGTTACATAAGGAGTCACTCCTATTTGAATTGCATTAGCGACTGTACTGCCATCTCATGTTCGTTTACGGCGGACGGGTGGCGATCCTGGCGGTTGTTCTCTTCAAAGTGCAACCGATTTTAACATAGGGATGATCAATCTGTTACATATGTGATCTGGGATATTAACTAAACATTATACGGTCTTACTAATAAAAACTATATATATGCATACGTTGGACTGTCTTATACTTATACAATGAGTAGCTCGTTTATACGTCGTGTGTAAATTCCTTACTAATAATCACTACATACGTCGTGTATAACAGTATAACTGTTACACAGCTACATCATAGTTTCGTCATTACTTCATTACGAAAGGTAGTAGAATATCTGAGGTGCTCTATTGCATCCGGTAGAGCGCTCTAATGTGCTGTGTTAAGAATCGATAGTACAACTGGCTCTGATCGATTACCATACTATATTTTGGTCAAAGAGTACAAGCTACAGCAATATTATTCTAATTATTCTGTGCTCTTTGGTGTGTTCTTCTTTGGTTACAAGGCATCCATCATCATAAAATGACAGTCGATACGAACAGCTGTTAGAGGGGCGGCCATTTTTTCTCTATATACAACGCTTAAACAAGGGGTTTCGTGTATATAACTACTGCAAAATAATTCCCATGTATAGTTACAGGCTGTTTATACATCCATCGCTTATGCATGGTTTATTAGTAACGTTTTCTGTCTCATCTCTGCATAAGTCTCGTATAAAAACTATACACTGTTTATTAGTAAGATCGTATATTTTTAGCCACACAACGTGTCTTAACTTCTACAGTCAAATCATGTAAAGTTTCAGCTTGGTTAAACAAGAGTTAGTAATTATGAAAGCTACAACATTTCCAATTTGATATTGCTTCGTTTCAAATAAATTTAAGCACTCAATTTCATTGTAAGGTTTTCATAAACTGGAAAAAGAATCTGTCGCGACATATTCGTGGCAGTTCAATAGCTGATGTGTAACAAGCTGAAACATCAGTATAGATTTAAAGACATTTCGAACATCCAGTAGAAAGGCAATATCAAATTGTGCAAACACAATGGACAAAGAGGCTAAAACAATAGCGATATGTCCGGATTTCGATCCCCCGCTACAACATGAACATTGT
Source organism: Periplaneta americana (assembly GCF_040183065.1). Lineage (NCBI taxonomy): Eukaryota > Metazoa > Arthropoda > Insecta > Blattodea > Blattidae > Periplaneta > Periplaneta americana. Next base: position 11,230,813 of record NC_091119.1, on the reverse strand, counting down.
TTCAAATCTACGCAGCATGTTATCGCATTTTGGATTCCGAATCAACATGCTAGGACGAGTCGTGTTAACCCTGCAAGCGGCACTTTTAATAAGCAAGGTACAAACACGGGTAGGGTACACTCGTTCTAGGGCTGAACTCGATGACTGCCGAGTGGATCTCATTATGAATGGGTGGCGGCGTCCCCCTCTCCTCTCCTCTCCGCACCCTGGAGACGGCTGGCCCACTCAACCGTCAGGATACATAGCGTTGGCAAATCGTATTTGACGCGTGCAGATTTCGGAGTTGTTTGGCTAGTGTCATGCTTCCGCGTTGGAGAGAGGCTTTGGCGTACACGTCATTCATGCGCTAAGCCGTGGCATATGGCGCGAAGGGGAAGAACCATTTTATAATTTTGTTATGGATTATCATTGTTATTGTTAGAACTTTTACCGCCTATAGGGCAGGTACACTGGCGTAATTAGTAATATTCATCTATTTTTATTTCGGAGGAAGACAAAAAGTAAAAATTTGTTGTTCAGTGTAATAGAACAAAACAGTTTGAAAACCAGTGACGTAGCATGAAATTTTGAGCAGGGGAAGCTAACTCAAGTTGTCTTTCATGTACATATGAGAAAACGTATTGCAAAAATATAGTCGTAAAATAAATAATAGTCAATATCAAGTCAGCAGTCGAAGATTGGTTGGAACCTCGTAAGTAACACCAATAAGGCATGACCTCAAATGATACGTAGTAAAATATGATTTCACTGTTTACATATATCTCTAACAAATAGACACGTATACGTATAACATTAGCTCACTCCCTGTCATACTTAGAGAAATCACAATGTTAACGATCAATAGATACAGTATTAGTATCATTACGTAAGTATGCGTGTGTCTTTTGGTTATGTCCTTCATTGACAGCAAGGGAGTCGGTCATTTGTTTTTTAGATCACACTTTTGTTCGTAAGTCAGTCTTGATAATGGAATTGTCCTAAAAAAAATTCGAGTAAATTGGTGTCAGGAACTGTTATTTCACTCATTATTTATTATATCAGCCACAATGCACACTAACACTTCAACTGAACACAACTCACGAAAGGGATAACTCGGAAACTAAATTATTTTCAATGTAAAAGCTAGCTTCTTGCGAGCCTTGCGACCAGTGTAGTTTAGTTAGAAAGGGATGGAAAATCTGCGGGGTGGGTTACACAGAAGAATGAGTGTAAGAAACCAGTCTGCTTGGAAGCTGGTGTGTGCAGGCTTCTTGTTTACTGCTGCATCACAAATCATCCTGAACTGCCGCATCACAATATTTAACGCATAAATATAAACTCTATTAAAATTAATAAATAATTTTGTTCATAAACTGCAGGTTTATTGTGAAATTATTATTAACTGAGCTTTTTAGCTTACATTGACGCTACGCCACTGTTGAAAACACAAACGTGAATGTGTGCCATTTCGTATGCATTCAAGTCTGATGACACTACAGGGCTGTCAGGATGGACTAGCAGAAACTTTACACAGTTGTCGCAGTGAGTAATACGACGACGTACAGAAGAAGGTCGGTCAGACAGTTGGCCGGACGGAGACAGGGCGAGGCTGGCTGGCTGGCAGGCTACACGGCCAGATAGATAGTGGCGTACAGTCGAGGCAACCTGCCTGCGGTGACCACCACGACTCGCATCAGCGACCACTTTGTTCAATGTAACCACCGTGGTCTATCTTCTCCAGACTTTCTTTAGCTGGCCATTTAACGACGTTGTATCAACTGCAAAACAGCAAACGTTCTGATGGGGGCAGATAAAAAAGTTAATTTTTGTCTTCCACCATGTTATAATAATATCAAAAGAAGCGCTTATACAAATTTTGGCCACTCGACCGCAATTACAAGGCCGTCCAGAAAGTGATTTTCCGTGGGCAGTTTGTAGAAAAACCACAATTACATAGAAATATTTATTGAAACAGATACAGCAATTGTTGCGCTATTTGTCAACATATCCCCCACTGGAATTGAGACATTTGTTGGGATCAATTTTTGTGTCGTAGAAGTCAGCCGCCTCAGATCGGAACCAGCGTTTGACTGCGTCTACACTTCTCTCTGTCGATCCCATGATATTAGAAATGTCTCAATTCCGATGATAAATATGTTGAAAAATAGCTCAACAATTGCTGTGTCCGTTCCAATAAATTTGGCCAATGAAATTGTGTTTTTTTTCTGTTAGGGGCCCCTGGCGAAGTAATTTTTTTACGGCCCTCGTAATTGCGGTCGAGTGGCCAAAAAGTTTCCTTCCCAGGCAGGATTCGAACCACGAAAGTCTTAGTTACCAGTCTATCGTGCTCTGGAGTGAACAAGGCTCTGAAATCAGCTACAAGGGTCGGTCCAGTTTTTTTTTGCCACTACTGTACCTTAAATCCAGATGGGCAGGGCATGTAGCAAGTATGGGCGAATCCAGAAATGCATATAGAGTGTTAGTTGGCAGGCCGGAGGGAAAAAGATCTTTGGGGATGCCGAGACGTAGATGGGAGGATAATATTGAAATGGATTTGAGGGAAGTGGGATATGATGGTAGAGACTGGATTAATCTTGCTCAGGATAGGGACCGAGGGTGGGCTTATGTGAGGGCGGCAATGAACCTGCGGGTTCCTTAAAAGCCATTTGTAAGTACTTACGTATATGTATGGCATGCAAGATAACCCTAACTCTAAATGAGAAGGCTTCTGTAAAGCCTCGTTCACATTTTTCAAGTAACCTGAATTCAAGTCACGTGATTTCAAGTACCTGAATTCAAGTCGCCGTTCAGACATATTCAAGTTATTTTGTTTTCAAGTAGGATAAAATGGCGTCCATGGATGTTGTGCAATTACGAATTTCTGTAGTAGCAAACCTCCGTGCCAGGGAAATGATAAGTATATTGAAGAAATGGAAGACGCGTTGTTCAGTATGGGTTAGGAATTAGATTAGTAAGACTATTACACTCTTACTACGTCACACTACTTTTGACCAATAAAACGGTACGAAAGGACGCATTTCAACCAATCATAGCTGCTTATCGCACAATTTTATCGCGTCCCTAGCATTTGTTTAATTTTATCGCGTCCCTAGCATTTGTTTAATTTTATCGCGTCCCTAGCATTTGTTTCTTTGTTTGCCAACATTTGAAACTGCGCTGGTCTGGACGTCAAAAATATATATAAAATTACAAACCACTCCAGTCGATGCACAGCAGTTTCAAATATGACTCGCATTGGCATTCAAGAACAAGAATTAATAAAAATCACTGATCATACCTATGCATCTTCTCAAATCCGATTTACAAATAAATGAAGAGCACCATTCGGAAATCCTGAATAAGTTGAAAATACCATGTAGGCCAAAATCAACGAGTTCCACTTCTATTATGCACACGTCCAATATAACATCAATTGAACCACCAACCACATTCAAATTTGAAAATTGTACATTCAATAATTATTCCTTTTAAAATTATTCATTCGTAAATTCTGAATAAGTTGAATACACCATGTAGGCCTAAATCAACGAGTTCCACTTCTATTACGCACACGTCCAATATAACATCAATTGAACCACCAACCACATTCAAATTTGAAAATTGTACATTCAATAATTATTCCTTTTAAAATTATTCATGTTTATTTTTTATGTCATCGTCGTTAATTAAAACTTTTCTAACACTCGTGTATATTAGTTAGGTTATGTTATAGCTTCTGCTATATGATATTATGGATAGTCACGTATCAGAGATTGTTTAATATTAAGATTTATTGAATAGTAATCATTACAGTGTCTGTATAAAGACACTACTGCCATCTAGCATGCATCTAGCGTAATATTTGTAATGTTGAGATGGTACAATAATACATTTTGAAGACAGTTGTATTTTCGTAAGTCAATTAATATTTTATTGTATTGGAGTACTTCGTTACTTCTAATCTTTATATACTCTCTTCTAATCGTGTAATAGTCAATTAAATCCCACTCGAGTTTTGATTTTCTCTAGATAAATCAAAACGTCTAGTGAGATTACTGTTGATAAATACACGGCCACTGACTATTACAAATAGAATAAGTGAAATCTTCAAGCAGATTTAATAATTCTTATCGCAAATGTAATAAAACATAAGCGAGTCTGATTTACCATAATTGAAAATGATTATCTTGAAGCTGTTACAGTTCCCCCACAAAAATCTATCAATCACATTGAACCATGCCAGTTTCGGCGATAAATGTCATCCCTTTAAGCAACGCTCTTCTCTTCTTAATCCCTCATATCTTCCTCTCTTCTTTTCTATCTACAGTTCAATGGTTCTTTTTATTATTTTTCATAGGCTATCTCATCTGTGTCCACGTTAAAAATCTCTGCTGTTCAGTTCTTCAATGAACTCTTCCTTTCTTTGCAGCTTCCTTTGCATTTCTATTACGAAACTTTGCAGTTTCTGTAATCCGCAGGCCTTCGTGAATTTTACATAACTTCAGAAACTCAAATATTTGATCATTATTTCACTTACCGCTGTTCGCTATTATTTTTACGTTTCTAGTAGAACTGAAAAAACAATCAGCTGTTAATTTAACGCTCTTAAAATATCTGTTAACTTAAATTCCCGCTCTTTTCTCCTTGAATTCAAGTTATCAAGTGACATTCACACTTTTCAAGTCAAGTAAAAAGTAGAAAGGGATCTAACTTCACTTGAAACTTGAATTCAAGCCGTTAATTGGTTTCAAGTCAACTTGAAACATAGTTCACACTTTTCAGGTTCGTCTTTCAAGTGACTTGAATTCAAGTTACTTGAAAAGTGTGAACGAGGCTTAAAGATCTATCCACCGTTTCTCGCGCACGAAAAAAAATTTGGAAGCGGCAAATGGTCGCTTTGGAATAATGTAAGTTCTTTTCGATTTATCTCGTTTTCTGTTTTGTAATCCGAACCATGCCTTCCCGGGAAAAGAACCCGAGACCGCTGGATTTATAGCCGGAAACGCAACTACTTGACTCACAGAGAATAACAACGGAACATATAAAAATCCGTACAATAGCATTCGTCGTACGAGTCGTTGAGAAGTGAAACAAGCAGTAGAGATAGGGTACGTCACGTGTACTGAATGTGCATTTTGCAACAGCCAGTGCAAGGACAAATGACACGAGGTTCAAACACAGAGGAAATGAGTTTGGATTCTTCACTCTATTAGTGTTGCTAAGTCATTTACTCTCTCGGTGCCCAACGTCTGACACGCAACTCTAAGGCAGCATGAAGTACAGTTGAGAGTTCGCATCCCGCTTGGGACAGTGTTATTCCCGACTTGGTATGATGAGCTATAAGGAGGCTCGACATTTTTTTTTTTTTTTTTTTTTTTTTTTTTTTTGGCATTTCACTCTGCCATTGCTCCATCATCATCGTCTCTCTTCATAGTCTGAATAATATACAACAAAACGAAACTTCAACGTGCTCATAATTTGTGTATAGCCTACGTTTTGTAAGCAATGTTCGTAAATATGATCACATTACCCCATCCCTGGAAACAATAGATTGGCTTAAACTAGATAAGAAAAGAAATTTACATTCACTTCTCCTTCTCTTCGAAATCTTGAACTCTTCTATACCTTCGTACCTGTCGTCTCGCTTCACTTACCTTTCTTCCCACCACAATCTGAATACACGCTCTCGCCATGAAACAATACTAACAATACCATCCCATCGCACCTCCTCATACTCATCCTCTTTCACAATAGCCCTGCCAAGACTCTGGAATTCGCTACCTGCTAGCATCAGGGACTGTCGAAATAAAATTGAATTCAAATGCAAACTTACTAGGCACTTGGTCAGTAATTGAGACTCGTTCAGACATGGTTTCTTGTAAATAGTTCTCTTAATCTATCACAAAATATCTCAATATATGGTAATTTCATTACTATAGAATTTTGTTATTCTAGGTTTAATTTGTAATTCAATAAATACAAAAATATTCTTTGTTCTTAGTTTCAATGATAAATTGTCTAGCTTTCATTAATCAGGTAATCTTGTCGTACTTTAATTTTATTGTAATTGTAATATTAATTGTAATTTTATTCTTCATATTATAATTGGAATCTCCTGGTAGAGGGGCAGAGAAAGCCTGATGGCCTTATCTCTACCAGGTTAAATAAATAAATACTACTAAATAAATAAATAAATAAATACTAATACTAATATCTGCAGCAGACAAAAACGTCATATGATGATTTTTACACTTTTACTACGTCATACTACTTCTGACCAATCATGGCTGCTTATCCTACAATTTTTATCAACTCCCTAGCATTTATTTTTATCACCTCCCTAGCATTTGTTTGTTTTTATCACCTACTTACCATTTGTTTCTTTGTTTGTCAACACTGTACTTTCATTAATTTTTTTAGTTGGTTATTTAAAGACTCTGTATAAACTACGAGGTTATTTAGCGTCGATGAGATGGTATTTGGCAACATGAGGCCGAGGATTCGCCATAGATTAACTGGCATTTACCTCACGGTTGGGGAAAACCTCGCAAAAAACTTAACCAGGTAGAAAGCCCAAGTGGGGATCGAACCCGCGTCCGAACGCAGCTTCAGATCGGCAGGCAAGCGCCTTAACCGACTGAGCTACCCCGGTGATGGTAGAATATTCGTCTCTAAAGGCTTATTTTGTAAATAATGATGTAAACGTGCTCCAAATGACTTAGAAACTGATATATTTTAACGTCGAAATATTTATTTCATACTAGCCGTACCCGTGCGCTTCGCTGCACCCGTTAGAAATAAATATAAAGTAATTACATAATTAAAATAGCACATTTGATCCAGGGAACATTCGTGTTTGATAGAAGGATATATCGTCTATTATGTTAATTAATTTAAATTGTGTTAAAAAATTAAAATGCTATCATTTTGATCCAGAGACCACTCATTCGGTCATAAAAATTATTTTAGGAAATGCAGGAAACGAATGTACAGAATAGCCTATCAAGTTTTCTGTGCATAAGAATCTATTTTAATCTTACCTGTCCTCGATTCACTCAGAAGTTACTGTAATAACATTATAGCATTATGTCCATCTAGAGAAACTACACTTTCCAATGGTGAAATAATAATTAATTATACAAATCGGTTAATTTAGCTTCCGATATTACTTCATACAAACACAGAAACATTCTCTGTAGGCTATGTTTCATAGCTTTCGATTGTTGTTGTCCAAAACCCCTTATAGACGAAGTCATTTGTTTTTTATTTCATTACACCGCCTTAGATGGCAGGTATTTTAATTTTGAAACTCATTTATCTCATTAAATATCAGTCATATCAAAATTTTTCAAGGAATAAAACTTATCGGAAATGATTTTTAAAGAAATATTTGTTATGTAACATTTTTCACAAAAATCAATAATAAGATAGATATTTCGATTTATTTAATTCAGACCCCCTTATAATCCCCCTTTTAAATAATGTATTTTTAATGCCATATAGCCTAAAATCTAAGTTACAACGAACTTAATTTATATTCCAATTTTCATCGATATCGGTTCAGCCATTATCGCGTGAAAAGGTAATAAACATACAGACAGACAGACAGACATACAAACAAAAATTTCAAAAAAGCGATTTTCGGTTTCAGGGTGGTTAATTATATATGTTAGGACCAATTATTTTTGGAAAATCGAAAATTACCAGAAAAATTTCGGCTACAGATTTATTATTAGTATAGATTTTCATTTTCCAATCATCTCTCCGATGCTGTAAAAAGTAAAGAAAGAGAACTGTGCAGTTGGAAGCGTCGTTAAACAGACAAGACGCGTTGGAGCGTGGAGAGCCGTCACTCATCTTCTGACACGCTACGAGTTCAGCCGGGTTCGAGTAACAAATAAATCCTTTCAGGATAATTCCGACTGGACGCCGGGCTGGGTATCGCTTCCCCAACAGACCTCGGGGCTGTTGCTGCGTTTTGAATGTCAATATTGGGACGTCGGAATTCGTGAGGCCGGCGCCCGTCAGCTCCTGACAGCGCTGCCAACATCTTCATTCAGCATTCCACGGACGGACAAGCTTCAGATGTGCTCTCCAAACCGCCGGCCTTAGCTTGGTGTGTGCAGAAGGGGATGGTCACTCTATTTATTCAGACCCGGCCGCAGTTGTCTGTTCTCCGCTTCGCACTAAAGGGTCTAGAATTCGATCCCCTGGCAAATCCTATGAGATTTGTGGTGAACAAGATGGCTGCAAGTCAGGTTTACTGGAGTACTTCGACTTCTCTACGGCCATGGTGAGCACAACATAGCCTACAGCAGCGTTTCTCAAACTTTTTTGAAGTGGGGACCACTTTTTAAAGTCAGAACACTTCCGCGGACCACCCTACTCTTGTTCCCTTCGAAAGAAAATTTATCATTTTTGTAGCATATTTTAATACCAGTATACTTATGTTTTAAAATTGAATTAAGATTCGGTACTTTGGTCCTCTGTTATGAATTCGGGTAGTCCCTGGCTGGGTTACAGGTGCGGTGCCAGATGTGCAGGGAAAAGATGTCGAGAAACACCACGTATATAATTAGTGCTTTAAATCCTTCTTTTGTTGCTGAGAGTGTAGTGGGAAGTCAATAGACGGGTAGGGGAAATAAGTTTCATAAAATGTCTGTACTGGAAAAATGAAATTCGATTCCATGAGTGCCATTTCCAAACTCTGAGATTTTAAGCTACAGAGTGATATGCAATTCGTTCGAATTTTATTTTTTCTTCTGTCTTTTTTGAAGGACCACAAGGGCAGACCTCGAGGACCACAGGTTGTCCGCGGACCATAGTTTGAGAAACGTTGGCCTACAGTGTTGCCAGAAAGCTTAGGGACATCTTATTGTTCTATATTGCTACTAGAGTCGATTATTATCGACAGTAATCTCACTAGAGGTTTTGATTTATCAAAGTAATCTCACTAGAGATTTTGATTTAGCTAAAAAGAATCAAAACTCGAGTGGAATTTAATTGACTATTACACGATTAGAAGAAAGTATATAAAGATTAGAAGAAAAAAAGTACTCTAATACAATAAAATATTAATTGACTTACAAAAATACTAAACTCTCTTCAAATGTATTATTGTACCATCTCATCATTACAAATATGCCTCTGGATGGCAGTAGTGTGTTATGATCTGCTGTTGTCTTGTTACCAGTTGTGTCAACTATACAATATTCATTTAACCCTATGGACGATTACTAGTCAAGGCTTTGTTGATTCAGTTTCATTTTTATTAAAACAATTGCATTCCGCTCCAATTACCAATATTTGTTAAACAATCTCTGATACGTAACTATCCATAATCTCTTACAGCAGAAGCTATAACATTGCCTAAATAATATAAACAAGATAAATGATAGAAAAGTTTTAATTAAGCATGATGAAAAAAACTTGAATAATTTTAAAAGGTACAATTAATGAAAGTGCAATGTTGGCATACAAAGAAACAAATGCTAGGGACTTGATAAAACAAACAAATGCTAGGGAGATAATGAAAATTGTAGTATAAGGAGCCATAACTAGTTGAAACACGTCGTTCCGTACAGTTTTAATGGTTAAAAGTAGTATGACGTAGTAAAAGTGTAGTAGTCAAAATAAAATTTATGTTGTACTCGCAAAGGTACGAAGTCTGCTCTCCGACGTGGAAAATCACACATCATTTCGCTAACTGTCCGACTGTGTTACTCTTTGGCTCAATTGTATAAAGTTCCCTGACTAAAGATCAACTTTGATCGAAGATCGGAAAGTGAACCGAGTTCAGACACTTCTTCTATTGTATAAAACTTTTCTGCGATCAAATTACCTTGGTTCAAATGCAATCTAAGTTCACGTGAAAAGGACTTGGCAATACCGCATAAACAGGTGAAGTATGTGATGCGCGGGCCATGTTGTACAGGTTTATTCAGTGTAGCCAATTTAGCGACTTTAACTCTTTTTCGACGACAATTTCTTTTAACTTTTATATTGCTTAAATAGGGATTTAGCGACCTTTTTTACACCCCATAGTGACAAAATTTAATCTTTCTTTGTTGATAATAAGAAATCTGGCGACTTTCCACACACTCTGTTGGAGACACTGGTTTGTTTTGTGCGTTGTAAATAATGGCGGACAATAAGAAGAAGATTGACCGTTCTCCAAATTGTTATGTTATGGTGTTTGATACTGCTAAACATAATAAAGCTTTATTAAACGACAATTTTCGTTTAGTAATACAGTTAATTGAAAATGCATGAATGTACCTATCATATCCATGAATAATTAATGGTTGTTATAAACATAATATAATTATAGGTTATGTTATTTGATACTGCTGAACACGATAAAACCTTATAAAATATAAGAATGTTTGTATATTAAGGCAAGAAATTGAAAAAAATATATATAAATGTATCTACCATATATATTAATAATAATGGTTATTCTTTTTGCACAATCTGTGACTCGTATACTTCAAACAGAAAAGAAATAACTGAACTTTGATCATCTAACTTAATCGGAGAAATTTCTTCAGTCAAAGTTGACTTTAGTTTAAGACAAATTAATCTCAGATTAGACTTTATACAACACAAAATTCCAAGTTCAGCTAGAACGAGGGTCAATTTAACCTCTGATCTGAGATTAAATGGTTTATACAATCGGCCCAAAGGTTCCTAAAATGGTAAGTCAAAACTTCCACTACCAAGTTAGCCTACCACAAGCATCTTCTTTCATAAGTCGTGAGTGCAAGTACTGTGAATAGAAACTGTTGAGATTATTTGCTTCGTCATGTGAAATAGGAAAAGAGTAGAGTGAAAGAATCTTTGTGGGTGAATCCAGACGTGGAGGTGAGCATGTCCGTTGCCCCTGACGTGAATCGAACCCCAGGCAGCCAGACACAATGACAGCAACAAAAGAAAAGACCTCTTCCTGTGCAGGCTGTGGGTTTGTCGCGCCTTGTCGAGGTCACCGGTTCAGTCAGCGCTGGTAACAAAACTCTGAGCGATGAAAGAATACTGTCGCTCGCGTTGCCACGGAGACGATTGCGTTCGGCCGCTGTTTATGGGAGACGGGGCATCATCATCACCTGGTCTGGCGGGCGACGGGCGGGTCAAGGAGACGTTGAATGATGGGGCTCGGCGTTCATATCCAAACAGTTACTGTTGACACTACGTTGCCAGTCTGTATAATACAGAGATTACACCCCTCCCAAAAGTTCCTAGTTCTTTTCCTACCGTCTTTTGTTATGGAATTTTGACAAGTTTACTGTTGCCAAAGATTAACTCCATATGTAGATGAAATTATTGGGGATCATCACTGTGGTTTTAGGCGTAATAGATCGACTAGTAACCAGATATTTTGTATTCGATAGATAATGGAGAAAAAATGGGAGTATAAGGGTACAGTGCATCAGTTATTCATAGACTTCAAAAAGGCATATGACTCGGTTAAGAGAGAAGTTTTATATGATATTCTTATTGAATTTGGTATTCCCAAGAAACTAGTTCGATTAGTTAAAATGTGTCTCAGTGAAACGTACAGCAGAGTTCGTATAGGTCAGTTTCTGTCAGATGCGTTTCCAATTCACTGTGGGCTAAAGCAAGGAGATGCACTATCACCTTTACTTTTTAACTTTGCTCTAGAGTATGCCATTAGGAAAGTCCAGGATAACAGACAGGGTTTGGAATTGAACGGGTTACATCAGCTGCTTGTCTATGCGGATGACGTGAATATGTTAGGAGAAAATCCACAAACGATTAGGGAAAACACGGGAATTTTACTTGAAGCAAGTAAAGAGATAGGTTTGGAAGTAAATCCCGAAAAGACAAAGTATATGATTATGTCTCGTGACGAGAATATTGTACGAAATGGAAATATAAAAATTGGAAATTTATTTTTTGAAGAGGTGGAGAAGTTCAAATATCTTGGAGCAACAGTAACAAATATAAATGAGGAGGAAATTAAACACAGAATAAATATGGGAAATACGTGTTATTATTCGGTAGAGAATCTTTTATCATCCAGTCTGCTGTAAAAAAATCTGAAAGTTAGAATTTATAAAACAGTTAAAACTGAAAGCGGTGGCAGAACTCGTACAATTTCATATATTGTTCTGTCGAAGTCTCGGGAATGTTCGTGAGGAAGCGAGTAGTCTTTACTTGTATACTGAATCAGGAATGTTCGGCAGGGATTGGCTGTAATGCCATCTGTCGGAGCCGGATACAAGTATAAATGAATAATCGAAAATAATCGATCTATAGTGCATGAGAGTAATTAATTTGACTTATTTTATTTCAAGACCTTACAAGACTTTTGGCTTAAGTAGACTAATTTTTTTTTTGGTTTATTTGAATATCTCGCAGCACCCTTAGCCTATCACGCGGCACCCTAGCCTATCACGCGGCACCCTAGGGTGCCGGGTCACACCGGTTGGGAACCACTGATTTAGATACTTCTGTTTGAGAACGATGACTATTTCATAAAGCAATTTTACGTTTGGATTTGTGTAACTCAACAATGGTAACCACGGCCTACTGGTATACCCAAAGATCATAAAAAAAAAACACGGTATACCACAGATGTTAAAGCGTGTATAAATAAACTTAACAAAAAATAAAACACGGAACTTGTGTAACTTCATTTGTTTAATTTCTTAAGTTGAATAATTTTAGTAGAAATAAAAACATATACTCAATAATACACTACACAAATAATGTATCTTTATCATTTATCATTTCTAATTATCATTTCACATCTGCCTCAGTTTATACTGCATACAATTCGCACTGGATGTCGTGTACAAACAATCGACGTCAAGAAACAAAACACTAGCGCCTCTCGGCAGAGAGTATGGAGACTTTTAACAGAAGACAGAAATGATGGCTCGTTTCAGAGCCCTACATTCCATGACATTTGCGCACGTTGTCAGGTGAGACAGGAGTGGGCTGGGGAAGGGGGGCGAGTAGAATTCAGCACTCTGGGGGGAGGGGGGGGGCGCGCGATGAGAACAGGGGACCGTTTCTCTGGAAACTGATCATGTAGCGTGAAGACGCAATCTTTTGAAGCAATAAGGCAGGCGAAGGGGGCGTAGTCAGACAAGGAGGGGGGGGGGGTTCCGTATCCGGGTCTGACCCTTGGGTTCCCTTCCATTTCCGGTGCCTGATGGGAAAACAATGGCTTCTGCTCTTTTCTTTTCCGTCTCTTTCTTAACTCCGTCTTCTTCTCCACCTTCTTTCTGATTGCTACATCTACTCGATGTTTGTTTTCCCGTCCTCCTCCGGGGCCCGGTGTCCTGGGGGTAAGACCGGTTTATGGCAATTTCCTTTCATAATTCTCAGGTGCTACTCGTCTGCCCGTGTCGGCGAACATGAAAGCAGCGGCGATTTCTGCTACACGTAATTGCACTTGATGTAACATACCATATCCGAGACTGGAACGTCATAATGCCGTGGTTCTCAAAGCATAGGACGCTCCCTATTGGAAGGAAGACAGTCTTAATTTAGTCGTAAATATCTAGTCTTCTGCTGTGTCTTTTGTGCTAGCGTCTGGCACATAAACCGTGAATTCTTTTAATTTGTTGTGTTTTGTCCTAAATGGGATTATTCGTCGTGCTAACAACATGACAAGAGTCCTGCTAATTTGTTCTTCTTTGTTGCAACACTGATACAAAAGTAGCCTATCAAGCTAAAGGCAAAGGATATGTCGAAAGTCCTAGATAAAAGAGGAATTAACGAACACGGTGTGAAGACAAAAGAGAATTTGATGCCAAAATCGTGACGATGATGATGACGACGACGATGATGATGATGATGATGATGATGATGATGATGATGATGATGACGACGATGACGACAATACTTTATCTAAGTCAATTGAAACCCGTGCAATCGCAGAAATAGTAATAATATTGGGGTGCTGCACCTTTTGACTGGCGATTTCCAAGATGAAATTATTTATTTCTTTTAATAACTATTTAAAAAATTGCTCCTTTAATTTTAATTGCATATTCATTAACTATAAGTGTACTTACATTATTATTATTATTATTATTACTTACTTACTTACTTACTTACTTACTTACTTACTTACTGGCTTTTAAGGAACCCGGAGGTTCATTGCCGCCCTCACATAAGCCCGCCATCGGTCCCTATCCTGTGCAAGATTAATCCAGTCTCTATCATCATATCCCACCTCCCTCAAATCCATTTTAATATTATCCTCCCATCTACGTCTCGGCCTCCCCAAAGGCTTTTTTCCCTCCGGCCTCCCAACTAACACTCTATATGCATTTCTGGATTCGCCCATACGTGCTACATGCCCTGCCCATCTCAAACGTCTCGATTTTATGTTCCTAATTATGTCAGGTGAAGAATACAATGCGTGCAGTTCTGCGTTGTGTAACTTTCTCCATTCTCCTGTAACTTCATCCTTCTTAGCCCCAAATATTTTCCTAAGAATCTTATTCTCAAACACCCTTAATCTCTGTTCCTCTCTCAAAGTGAGAGTCCAAGTTTCAGAACCATAAAGAACAACCGGTAATATAACTGCTTTATAAATTCTAACTTTCAGATTTTTTGACAGCAGACTGGATGATAAAAGCTTCTCAACCGAATAATAACAGGCATTTCCCATATTTATTCTGCGTTTAATTTCCTCCCGAGTGTCATTTATATTTGTTACTGTTGCTCCAAGATATTTGAATTTTTCCACCTCTTCGAAGGATAAATCTCCAATTTTTATATTTCCATTTCGTACAATATTCTGGTCACGAGACATAATCATATACTTAGTCTTTTCGGGATTTACTTCCAACCCTATCCCTTTACTTGCTTCAAGTAGAATTTCCGCGTTTTCCCTAATCGTTTGTGGATTTTCTCCTAACATATTCATGTCATCCGCATAGACAAGCAGCTGATGTAACCCGTTCAATTCCAAACCCTCTCTGTTATCCCGGACTTTCCTAATGGCATATTCTAGAGCGAAGTTAAAAAGTAAAGGTGATAGTGCATCTCCTTGCTTTAGCCCGCAGTGAATTGGAAACGCATCTGACAGAAACTGACTTATACGAACTCTGCTGTACGTTTCACTGAGACACATTTTAATTAATCGAACTAGTTTCGTGGGAATACCAAATTCAATAAGACTATTATATAAAACTTCTTTCTTAACCGAGTCATACGATTATTATTATTATTATTATTATTATTATTATTATTATTATTATTATTATTATTATATTCTAGACCATAATTTGTGTTTGTTTCAACTACAACGCTATGCACGACTTGGCTTATGTCTATTATCTACATTAATATCTAATTTACATTGTGATTGATAATAGAGAAATGTTTATACCAAAGGCACGAATCGAATATAGGCCGATGACCATTGCTTTTTCTCAACGTTTAAGCAGCACAGAAAGGAAAGCAATGAATTAGGAATATAAGATAAAAATAAAAAAGAAAACAAAAGAAGGGAGAAGTACGAGATTTGTAGTCCCGCGGGCTTACGCTGGACAAATCTCCTCCCCTCTCCAAGTACTTCTAGTTTACTTACCAATCTCATGTCTCATTTGTTTCTTGCTGTGTATTAACTGGTACTTGCCGTGAAACAAGTAAATTATGAAGCTGAGAGGGACGAAGTATGTCGTACGCTCCTTAGAAAGGAGATTTGTAATTGGAGTAGGGTTAAGGTCAGAATGGTTTCCTGCCACTGTTGCCGGGGTACCACTTTCCCTAAATGCTTTCGTGTCACCTTGATATGCAGAAGTTGCATAGCACCGGCTACACGTGCATTCTGTTTGCCTTTGCACAGGTGTAGGAGTCACTTGCCGTTCATTAATGCAATTAACACTTGCTGGCTGCTGCACTTGTCCTTGGATTCTGTTAGCGGTCACGCCGTACAAGCCTGCCACATATATAATTTTTGTATGCGGTGCGAAAAATCTTTCCGCAATAAAACTTTCCTTGGTAGTCGTATGAAATTTCTTATAGAGTGCAAGCTATTTAGTTCCGCGGGACCTACTTCTGAGAAAACACTTTACGTCTTCATTTTTTTATTACTGAAGTCTAGTAGCTTCTTTTTCAGGGGTCTGAAAGGTAGAATGTTCTCTGTCTGTACGGGCTGCTGCTAAACGTCGTAATTGCTGTGAACCTGCAGCTTCGTAAGTGGAATGTCCAGGGTTCTTTTCCAGGAGCAAAATACAATTCGCTTTTTATAGCATTTTCTCTCGATTTCTCACTGAAAATTTCAATTTAATCAAATTTCAAATTCAAATTTCAAATTTATTTACAATTTACATTTGAAATGAATACATATGAATAGATACCCGAAATGAGCATATGCTCGTGCACGGGTACAGTCCAGTAGTCTACATAAATTTTACAGGGTTCAAATAATAATGCTGATGATATAAATAATAGTAACAATAATAATAATAATAATAATAATAATATAATAATCGTGATAGAAATTATACAAAGATTGTAATACAAAATAATTCATTAATAATAATAATAATAATAATAATAATAATAATAATAATAATAATAATAATAATAATAATAATAGTGATAAAATATTTACAATAATAAAATAAATACTAAGACGGATAAAATAAAATATAAAACCACTAGCGACAGTTAACACAACTTAAATAAGCATATAATAACCGGAAAAATGCCAAACTCGAAAATCAACAGAAAAGTTCTTTGTATCGCAGACGACAGCAACCGCCGTATTGACATTGTGTTGTGCATTAATGGTAGTAGTGGGGAGCTGAAAGTCTACGTAACTGCCGTTCTCTTCGAATGTTCTCGTAAAATCATGGGAGTACCTATATCACATCTGTACCTAAAAAAATGTTATGTTTTATTTAACGACGCTCGCAACTGCAGAGGTTATATCAGCGTCGCCGGATGTGCCGGAATTTTGTCCCGCAGGAGTTGTTTTACATGCCAGTAAATCTACTGACATGAGCCTGTCGCATTTAAGCACACTTAAATGCAATCGACCTGGCCCGGGATCGAACCCGCAACCTTGGGCATAGAAGGCCAGCGCTATACCAACTCACCAACCAGGTCGACAACTCTGTTCCTAAATTCTTTCATATAGGGTAAAGGTTCGTAAACTGTGATACCAGTAATACTGTGATAGTTTTTTCTAGAATTTATTACAATTTTACTGAGCGAGAGAAAGATCGGTATTTTGCATCAACGTATTAAGGGAACATTCATGGACAAGTTTATGCACGAAACCGGTCCTTCTCTCGCTCAGTAAAATTGTAATAAATTCTCAAAAAGAACTGTCACAATATTACCCGTATCACAACATTACCAACCTTTACCCTAGAGACTTAACCGTAAGTAATTTCATTAATTTCAGGTCGTTATTCTATGAGATATTTTCAAATAATAAAATGTAATTCAATTTTTTGCTCGTTTTTGCTTTCTTTACTAGATAAAATTTATTTTTTTATGAAACATTTCATAGCGTGTTTTTGGAAAGCCATTGATTTAATTTCCAATATGCTCAGTCAATTTAAGAGAGCAGTGTATTATGATAATAAATGATTGTAAGAATTTTAGTTTAGTTCTTTAAATGTGCAGGAATTTGATCCGAACAAATGTAACTTTTCGTTCCTCAAAGGAATTTTACAATGTGGCATTTGTTCGGATCAAATTTCTGCACATTTAAAGAACTAAACTAAAATTCTTTCAATTATTTATTAACATAATGCACCACAATCGCATTAAGTATTTAATTTTATTTATTTATTTCCAGATAAATTATAAATAGTAAAGTCAGTGATTGTGAAAATGCTAGTTAAATATTGTAAATAGTAAAGTCAGTTGTGAAACTGCTGGTTTTAGTAATAGGTGGACAGTGTATAAAAGGAACACTGTATAAAAGAACAAAGTGCTGTCTCTAGTTAAAGTTTAACAGAGTTACCAACAGTGCCACCATAGTATTCAGTTGCCTCACCAAGCGAGAACCTACCTCCGGCATATCATGATTATTTCATTCTATTTATTTATTTATTTATTTATTTCGTAGTAATTAAACAGCTACGTAAGCCAATAGGTTACTCAATAGCAGAATCATCTGTATGAAAGATCGTAGTTCGGATCCCAGGACGGAATAAAGATTTTACCTTAATTTTCCGAAAGACATCAGGGTAGAAGAGTCCTCGGTGTTTGGAAACATGCAACGGCCGGAGCGCGATCCTGGCTACTCACCTCGCCTTGCCCACTACAATCGGGAGGGATGAGGAAGGAGACGGCCATGGACTGCCGGGTGTCGAGCTAGCCAGCACAACAAGGCCATCGGGTTCGTACCCCGTGATTAGCGAGTCTGCCTTGTATTAAGGTGTTTTAAAAATTTAACCTAGGGCCGGTTTCAGGAGGGAGCAGCCTCCCAGATAACGAAACAAAGTTGGCGGGTGCTTTCAACTGCTGGCAAGCTTCACGGCAGCACTAAACGACTACAAGGACTTTGGAATTTATCCTTACACAAAATAAACGACAGCATAGGTAAAAGTAGATTACAGGCATCAGAGGAGGTGGGCTTCAGAACCGTACTTACTTTGAGTTACAAGAAATGGCAAGCTGCGAAGTAAATTCATATGAGAAATGCTTACTTACTTACTTCCTTACTTATTTACTTACTTACTTATTTACTTTCTTCCTTATTTATTTATTTACTTACTTCCTTACTGATTTACTTACTTACTTCCTTACTTATTTACTTACTTTCTTCCTTACTTATTTACTTACTTCCTTACTTATTTACTTACTTACTTTCTTCCTTACTTACTTACTTCCTTACTTATTTACTTACTTCCTTACTTAATTCCTTACTTATTTACTTACTTCCTTACTTATTTACTTACTTCCTTACTTATTTACTTACTTCCTTACTTATTTACTTACTTCCTTACTTATTTACTTACTTCCTTACTTATTTACTTACTTCCTTACTTATTTACTTATTTACTTACTTCCTTACTTACTTCCTTACTTATTTACTTACTTCCTTACTTAATTCCTTACTTACTTACTTACTTATTTACTTACTTCCTTACTTATTTACTTCCTTACTTATTTACTTACTTCCTTACTTATTTACTTACTTCCTTACTTATTTACTTACTTTCTTCCTTACTTACTTATTTACTTACTTATTTACTTACTTACTTACTTCCTTACTTATTTACTTACTTCCTTACTTACTTACTTTCTTACTTATTTACTTACTTACTTCCTTACTTATTTACTTACTTACTTACTTTCTTACTTATTTACTTACTTCCTTCCTTACTTACTGATTTACTTACTTACTTCCTTACTTATTTACTTACTTACTTTCTTCCTTACTTATTTACTTACTTCCTTACTTATTTACTTACTTCCTTACTTATTTACTTACTTCCTTACTTACTTTCTTACTTATTTACTTACTTACTTCCTTCCTTACTTACTGATTTACTTACTTACTTCCTTACTTATTTACTTACTTACTTCCTTACTTATTTACTTACTTCCTTACTTATTTACTTACTTCCTTACTTATTTACTTACTTCCTTACTTATTTACTTACTTCCTTACTTACTTTCTTACTTATTTACTTACTTCCTTCCTTACTTACTGATTTACTTACTTACTTCCTTACTTATTTACTTACTTTCTTCCTTACTTATTTACTTACTTCCTTACTTATTTACTTACTTCCTTACTTATTTACTTACTTCCTTACTTATTTACTTACTTCCTTACTTAATTCCTTACTTACTTACTTCCTTACTTATTTACTTACTTCCTTACTTACTTATTTACTTACTTCCTTACTTACTTCCTTACTTATTTATTTACTTACTTCCTTACTTATTTACTTACTTCCTTACTTATTTACTTACTTTCTTCCTTACTTATTTACTTACTTACTTCCTTACTTATTTACTTACTTTCTTCCTTACTTATTTACTTACTTCCTTACTTAATTCCTTACTTACTTACTTCCTTACTTATTTACTTACTTCCTTACTTACTTATTTACTTACTTCCTTACTTACTTCCTTACTTATTTATTTACTTACTTCCTTACTTATTTACTTACTTACTTCCTTACTTATTTACTTACTTACTTCCTTACTTATTTACTTACTTTCTTCTTTACTTATTTACTTACTTACTTCCTTACTTATTTACTTACTTTCTTCCTTACTTACTTATTTACTTACGGCTTTTAAGAAACCCGGAGGTTCATTGCCGCCCTCACATAAGCCCGCCATCGGTTCCTATCCTGTGTAAGATTAATCTACTCTCTATCATCATATCCCATCTCCCTCAAATCTATTTTAATATTATCCTCCCATCTACGTATCGGCCTCCCCAAAGATCTTTTTCCCTCCGGCCTCCCAAATAACACTATATGCATTTCTGCTCTCCTGTAACTTCATCCCTCTTATCCCCAAATATTTTCCTAAGCACCTTGTTCTCAAACACCCTTGATCTCTGTTCCTCTCTCAAAGTAAGAGTCAAAGTTTCACAACCATAAAGAACAACCGGTAATATAACTCTTTTATAAATTCTAACTTTCAAATTTTTTGACACCAGACTAGATGACAAAACCTTCTCAACCGAATAAATTAACAGAGAAATTTAAAATTTGTGTACCTATATCCTTCTTGATGTATCAATATGAAGTCTAAAGAAAAAATTTACACAAAATTTTTAAATATTTCCACGTGCTCCAAGTAATAATCCAATCACTTCCCAACGATTTTCAGGTATGTTATATTTTTCTTTCAGGCCTACTACTACTACTACTACTACTACTACTACTACTACTACTACTGTTCTGAAAATAGGAAAAGGGTGATGGCGACGAAAGAAAGAATGACATCGGCAGTGATGATGTTGAGTATGTCGACGATGATATAAATTTCGTGACCCTCTGGTACTTGAGTTGGCAGGACTCCAACTACACATACTTGCTGCAATACTGATCTGTCGTCCGATCAGATGCGTTTCTTGTCAGATTGAACTGTTAAAGAAATGTTACAGCATATAAACCAGCGGCCCAAGAATTATTTGTCATAGTCGATGGTGTTTTAAGACCAGTTAACCGGCGATTGGAAAATCTTACTGGCTAAGGTTTTTTTTTTTAGTTGTTGGAGTCACGCCAGGAAGTCAGTGCGCGAGTTCCATCACATGGATGCGAGACGACGGGGGTGGAATTTCATGTTCTTTAAAACCTCCCCAACTTGGGGGAGAAATGCACTCTCTCCCCGTGTGAAATACCTCTTTGTTACTTGGCGGCAAGAAAAAGGAGTAAAACCTTCCAATAGTCTGTCTAAAGTCCGCATCTTTGTTGGTGTTGCGAAGTAGTGGTTTTTCCTGCGCAGGGGTTGGCAAACTTTTCGATAAGTAGGCCTTATTTTCATGCTTGAATAAGTGCACGCCACTGTGAAACGTGGCAAATCCTGCGTTACTGACAAAGGAAATCGGGATAAACTTAAGTGTACCAATCGTGTTGTGTTCTTGTACTCTCTGTTGTCTCGAGCAATAGCTAAGAGCTGTGCTTCACTTTATATAGAGGATCGCGTAAGAGTTGTTCCTAAAAGGCTAATTTGGCCGTCTCTTCAATGTTACCAACTAATACCAGATATTAGATCATACTAATCTACTAATTAATTGCCAACATAATGTGCGAGAGGTCCAGGAGGAAATATATAGGCTATTCTTTCACAAATTATTCAACCATTTAGAAAACACCTCCCAAAATGTAGATGAGATGTGGTAAATAAGTAAATAAGTAGGTTATTATTATTATTATCATTATTATTATTATTATTATTATTATTATTATTATTACTTACTTACTTACAAATGGCTTTTAAGGAACCCGAAGGTTCATTGCCGCCCTCACATAAGCCCGCCATCGGTCCCTATCCTGTGCAAGATTAATCCAGTCTCTATCATCATTTCCCACCTCCCTCAAATCCATTTTAATATTATCCTCCCATCTACGTCTCGGCCTCCCTAAAGGTCTTTTTCCCTCCGGTCTCCCAACTAACACTCTATATGCATTTCTGGATTCGCCCATACGTGATACATGCCCTGCCCATCTCAAACGTCTGGATTTAATGTTCCTAATTATGTCAGGTGAAGAATACAACGCGTGCAGTTCTGTGTTGTGTAACCTTCTCCATTCTCCTGTAACTTCATCCCTCTTAGCCCCAAATATTTTCCTAAGCACCTTATTCTCAAACACCCTTAACATATGTTCCTCTCTCAGAGTGAGAGTCCAAGTTTCACAACCATACAGAA
Source organism: Periplaneta americana (assembly GCF_040183065.1). Classification (NCBI taxonomy): domain Eukaryota; kingdom Metazoa; phylum Arthropoda; class Insecta; order Blattodea; family Blattidae; genus Periplaneta; species Periplaneta americana. The sequence goes on along the minus strand of NC_091119.1, from coordinate 11,208,489 downwards.
GAACCGGTAATATAACTGTTTTATAAATTCTAACTGGACAGCAGACTAGATGACAAAAGCTTCTCAACCGAATAATAACAGGCATTTCCCATATTTATTCTGTGTTTAATTTCCTCCCGAGTATCATTTATATTTGTTGCTGTTGCTCCAAGATATTTGAATTTTTCCACTTTAATTATTATTATTATTATTATTATTATTATTATTATTATTATTATTATTATTATGTAATTGGCCACTGGCTGTTGTACAGCACATTAAATACAAATAAATAAAAAAATAAATAAAATAAATTATTATTGCTCAGTTGGTAGAGCAGCTGGCTACGGACTGGAAGGTCCGGGATCGATCCCGAGTTGTGACGAGATTTTTCTCCTTGCCAAACTTTCAGAACGGCCCCGAGGTTCACTCAACCTCCTATAACATTGAGTACCGGGTCTTTCCCGGGGGTAAAATGCGGTCAGAGCGTGGTGCCGATCACACAACCTCATTCTAGTGCCGAGGTCATGGAAAGCATGGACTTCTACCTCCATGCCCCCCAAGTGCCTTCATGGCATGTGACGGGGATATCTTTTTTGCCTTTTACATTTATTATTATTATTATTATTATTATTATTATTATTATTATTATTATTATTATTATTATTATTATTATTATTATTATTATAAGTTCAAATATCTGAGAGCAACAGTAGCAAATATAAATGATACTCGGGAGGAAATTAAACACAGAATAAATATGGGAAATGCCTGTTATTATTCGGTTGAGAAACTCTTATCATCCAGTCTGCTGTCGAAAAATCTGAAAGTTATACTTTATAAAACAGTTATATTACCGGTTGTTCTGTATGGTTGTGAAACTTCGACTCTCACTTTGAGAGAGGAACAGAGATTAAGGGTGATTGAGAATAAGGTGCTTAGGAAAATATTTGGGGCTAAGAGGGATGAAGTTACAGGAGAATGGAGAAAGTTACACAACACAGAACTGCACGCATTGTATTCTTCACCTGGCATAAATGGGAACATTAAATCCAGACGTTTGAGATAGGCAGGGCATGTAGCACGTATGGGCGAATCCAGAAATGCATATAGAGTGTTAGTTGGGAGGCCTGAGGGAAAAAGACCTTTAGGGAGGCCGAGACGTAGATGGGAGGATAATATTAAAATGGATTTGAGGGAGGTGGGATATGATGATAGAGAATGGATTAATCTTGCTCAGGATAGGGACCAATGGCGGGCTTATGTGAGGGCGGCAATGAACCTTCGGGTTCCTTAAAAGCCAGTAAGTAAGTAAGTATTATTATTATTATTATTATTATTATTATTATTATTATTATTATTATTATTCCCTCGACGAATATTTTACTTTGACACTTATTGTATATTTTAACTACCGTATTTAATTATTTTCCATTAAGTTGCAGTGATTTTATTAAAGTCTAGCACACACGTGCCGTATGCAGTTGTGCGTTGTGCTCTACGTAAAGAACGCCTAATAACAAAACCCCTAGAAACAGGAAGCAACAAATTAGTTAATTACGGCGAAGGGAGGAAAGAAACCCAACCCCACCCAGTTCCTCGCGGTACCTAACTGCTCACATAATACCTCCGCATAATTATGCATGCTTCCATTTCGATGCGGAATACAGCTTAATGGCGGTCCCACAACCCCGCTGCCGCGTATCCAGGGCCTGCAAACCCAGCGCCTTTCCTGGCTCCTGCTCCTTGGTCTGTAGTTATTTGGGAATTTCGTGTAGTTTTCATTGAAATACTGGCCAATAAAATAGACACGTTGTTCTCATACAAGACTTACATAATATGTACAGGGTCCGATAGAAAAGCAAGAGATTCTAAATAATTGTTTATTGACTGAAGATTTTATTTTTTATCAAAATAATACGCAGTACATGAGGTCATAGAGTTCATAGTCTGCCATTTATTTCTTGAAAAGAGGGTCCTTTAAGTGACCACCACCAATAATAATAATAATAATAAAAATAATAATAATAATAATAATATTATTATTATTATTATTACTATTATTATTATTATTAATTCACTCAAAAATATTTTGAATTACTATTAATTTCACTTCTATAGCAACAATAGTAGAGATAAAATCATTAACTTCTGGCAATAATTAATAAACTTTTTAATTCACTCAAAAGTGTTTTGAATTATTATTAATTTCACTTCTATAGCAACAATAGTAGAGTTAAAAAATCATTAACTTCTGTCATTAATTAAAAAACGTTTTAATTCACTCAAAAATGTTTTGAATTACTACTATTAATTTCATTTCTATAGCAACAGTAGTAGAGATAAAAATCATTAACTTCTGGCAATAATTAAAAAAACTTTTTAATTCACTCAAAAGTGTTTTGAATTACTATTAATTTCATTTGCTATAGCAACAATAGTAGAGGTAAAAATCATTAACTTCTGGCATTAATTAAAAAACGTTTTAATTCACTCAAAAATGTTTTCAATCACTATTAATTCCATTTGCTATAGCAACAATAGTAGAGGTAAAAATCATTAACTTCTGGTATTAATTAAAAAAAGTTTTGAATCACTATTAATTTCATTTGTTATAGCAATAATAGTAGAGGTAAAATACATTAACTTCTGGTATTAATTAAAACACGTTTTAATTCGCTCAAAAACGTTTTGAATCACTATTAATTCCATTTGCTATAGCAACAATAGTAGAGGTAAAAATCATTAACTTCTGGAATTAATTAAAACACGTTTTAATTCACTCAAAAACGTTTTGAATCACTATTAATTTAATTTGCTCTAGCAACAATAGTAGAGGTAAAAATCATTAACTTCTGGTATTAATTAAAAAAAGTTTTGAATCACTATTAATTTCATTTGTTATAGCAATAATAGTAGAGGTAAAATACATTAACTTCTGGTATTAATTAAAACACGTTTTAATTCGCTCAAAAACGTTTTGAATCACTATTAATTCCATTTGCTATAGCAACAATAGTAGAGGTAAAAATCATTAACTTCTGGAATTAATTAAAACACGTTTTAATTCACTCAAAAACGTTTTGAATCACTATTAATTTAATTTGCTATAGCAACAATAGTAGAGGTAAAAATCATTAACTTCTGGCATTAATTAAAAAATATTTTAATTCACTCACAAATGTTTTCAATTACTATTAATTTCATTTGCTATAGCAACAATAGTGAAACATCCAAAACAGAAGTTTATGTGAAAATAAAAACTCTTTCTACTTTTGAATAGCTGTAAATATAAATTAAAATAAGAATTAAATCAGCTTGAAATGAAAGTACTATAAATCAAATTAGCAACAACCTCATAAAATTCCATTGAAATTAGACAGCAATTTAAAAATAATAAAATATCATTATGCTTCAAGTATTGATATATTGTTCTTTCTTTTTTTTCAGAACTAAAATATTCTTTTCCTAATGGCATGTAGATTGATATTAGCATCATTTACCTATGAGAAAGCATTAAGTTTTAATTAAAATAAAAAAAACAATAACATTTCAACGAACTTGATGTAAAAGGAATTAACAAAAGCCTGACGACCAAATTCCATTCGTTTTAGAAATGACAGCATTGGACTAAGAGAAAATTTAATTGTTTCAAGTGTTCGCTGTATTTATCTCTTTTCAGTTTGTCACAAATATATTTTTGTAATGGCAGGTACATTGATATCAACATCATTGAGATATAAAAGTTATTAATTAAGTTATTTCAATAAAAATGAAAAAAATGTATATTATACGTAAAATAACAGAGATAGAAATGAGGCAGGGACGAACGGTAAAGAAAGGTCAGAACCTGCGGCAGCTGAGAATATAGCAGAGGTATTAGATATGATTAAAAAATGTGGGAATGTGATCAAAAAGTGCAAGTAAAGTGAAACTGGAAAAGATCGAGAAGTATAGGGGAGAGAGAAAGTGTATAATCAGATGTGTGGAGTTAAAATATAAGTATTTATAGGAAGTGACAAAGGATTAGGTGTAAGCAGAATAGTGAGAAAGTGAAAGTGAGCGCAAATAGGAATGAGTGAAAATAGTGAGTAAGGGTTAAGAGAAGTGAACAAGTGACAGCATAATAATAATATGCGTTACAAGAGCGGTATGTTGAAGTTTTCATGTTCGAGGGAAAGTTTGAAAAAGCGAAACGTAGTTGAGCTTTTTTAATTTCCGAGAATTGAAAGACAACATACCGCTCGTGTATCGTACATTATTTTGTGCGAAGATCGTTTATTACATACCTGAAAGAGGAATTTCTAATTAGTTGCAATGAAATCTCCATCTTGGTTTCTGTTCAATGACGGCAAATTTGCAAAACAAAAATATCTATCTTAAACATTGTTGCTTTAAAAGGTTTTCTGTGTTTACTATACTCCACCAGGCCATGATATAAGTCTGTCTTTTTTTCCCCCCAGTCTATAAATGCGAACTTAAAACAAACGGTAAGGTTATGTAATGATTTATTTTTCATTTTAATATTTTAACAATATTATTTATATAACATATCATAGTTTTTAACACTGAATATTCTGACCACAGACTATTAGCAGATTTCAAAGTTGTGGTCCTTTTCACGAAATAAGCAAGCATTGTTTTTTCATTAATTTCTCTTTTTTCCCTTCCAACCAATTTGTGAATATATTATAGGCTCTTTCATACCTTGCCCTGGATTTGTCGGAAACCAGAGAAGCACAGCCTTGTTCCCAAGCCTCTTCAACTTCAAGACCCACATCTCCTTCGTTCAAAGTAGCCGCCATGATGAGTCTGGAATCTTGTTGATTTTTTCACGGCTTCCTTAATGTTACTTGCATCACGAATGCAGCAACTTTAGTGGAGTTGTAGAGTTTACTTAATTTTTGCAAATATTTAAAAACAATAATTAACAGTGCAATTTAGATGAAATTGCAGTGGTAAGTTTCCAATTTATATTTATTACCATATTGAACGTCTCTAAAAATAATATGTTAAAAGCCTAAAGCAGTAAAATCAATATGTCACTTAAGCGGTAAGAAGAGGGAAATTGTTATGTGTGTTAGGTTGGGAATACTGAATGTGGAATTTTAGACTTTCCACGGATTGGTTTTGTGCGGAAACCAAGCAAATACGCACGATCTCGCACAAAATTAGTACTAACATTTGAACGTTGGACAGTAAATGAATATAAGAGAAAGACAGGAGAAAAGGTCAAAGAACAAATACGATAAACAATTCAATGTGATAATTTATAGAGGAAAATTGAAATTGATATTTTAGTGAATAGTAGTTAGAGGAACAAGGGGTTTGAAAGGAGTATATAATATTAGATATATTAGGATTAATGAACAAATAGAGAATAGCAAATGAAATGTAGGAGAAATACTGAAGGGGAGATTGACCAAGTAACAAAAAAGGTACATAGTGTAATTGTGAGTTTTTGTGTAGACGTGTACTGCAAATAATGTGTTATTGTAATAATATGTTAATGGTGACACCGGTTACAGAAATGTGAGGTACAACATTACATGTAAAGAAGTGCTGGACAAAATCCCGGCACACCGGCGACGCTGATATAACCTCAGCAGTTGCGAGCGTCGTTAAATAAAACATAACATATTTTTTTTCGATCTCCTAGACGGAATTTCAACATAGTAAGTACCACGAAGTGTTAAAACTGCGCCTTAACTGTTGCGTACACCACGGAATGCACATCTTTAGAAAACAGGGTAATTGAACTCGTAAACTGAGTAAGAATTTCGTGAGATGGAAATAATGTTCTGTTTTGACGTAGCCTATTATTGTAAGATTAGTGTAAAGTGGTGTGGGTGCAGAAGAATGCTGTCTTACAAACAGTAGGCCTACTTACACGTCGAATAAGGAAACAAGATTGTTCTCTATAACCAGCACCGCTCCTGCTACAGCGTAGCGTATGTGTACTCAAACCACACACAAATGCCATCGATATGATCAGGTTTCTCAACATCTCTTCTTAATGAGGGGCAATTAACAAGCCGATGAGATGATGGAATCTGCGAAAACCATAAATCCACCTCTCGTGCGGTTTTCAAGGGCTACTGCCTCTTGTCTTTTAATTTTCCTTGAAATTGGAAAGGATTGGTGATCGGGAAAGGAGAAGGAGATGCATCGGCACCAGTTATTCTCCGTTTACTTGCTTACCATCCTTTTGTTCTTTCATTTGTCTTGTTTTCTTACTGTTGCCATAGCAACTTCGCCTTTTTAATTGCTCTGAATGCTTTTGTTAAAAGCTTTGTCTTAGAATATGTTCACTATACTTACTGGTTGTAAATTATTTGACAGATGACAAACGTGTAGGATGAATTCGCACGAGATACACTAGTTCGTGGCATGAGGAAGGTTAGCAGTGACCGGGTACCGTCATATGAAGAATGCCGGCTAGGGAATTGGAAAGCTGGAGAGGTTTATGTTACCTTCAGCACAGATGACCTGTTTACTTTTACTGTATTTGCTGAAAACATAAGCCTATCTTACATGAACTAATACATAACTTAATGCCAGAAGGAAGAAAACATTATAGCCTACCACTAAAATTTTCTAAAACGCTTATCTGATGGATTATTGTTTTTATTGACATGAATGGTCAAGCATTAGAATGTTAACAGTAAAAATACTTATGTTAATATTAGTAATAACAATAATAATAATAAAGGTAAAAAGGTATCCCCGTAACTTGCCATGAAGGCGCTTGGGGGGCATGGAGGTAGAGCCCCATGCTTTCCATGACCTCGGCACTAGAATGAGGTGGTGTGGTCGGCACCACGCTCTGACCGCCTTTTACCCCCGGGAAAGACCCGGTACTCAATTTTATAGGAGGCTGAGTGAACCTCGGGGCCGTTCTGAAAATTTGGCAACGAGAAAAAATCCTGTCACCACCTGGGATCGAACCCCGGACCTTCCAGTCCGTAGCCTGCTGCTCTACCAACTGAGCTACCTGGCCGCCAATAATAATAATAATAATAATAATAATAATAATAATAATAATAATAAAACTAGTAGATTATTCAGTTCCAAACGCAATTATAAGAACATTTTACGAATTATACAACCACAATATTATCAAAATTACTATTGGATCAGGACATACCGAATGGAGACCGATAAACTGTGGAGTTCGTCAAGGATGCCCCCTCTCACCACTTTTATTCAATATATACTTACATCAACTCCATCATCAGACATTGGCGACTAACAATTCATGGAAACATCCCGCTCTTCCGAAATTGTACTCTAGATACATTATTATATGCAGATAATCAGGTTCCTTTTGCTACAAATGAAGACGAGCTGCAATACTCAATATATCACCTGAAGATAATAGCACAAAATTTCAATATGAAAATTTCCCCAAGCAAAACAAAAATTATGGCGTTCCAAGGTAAACGGCCAGTTAGGAGTAAAATTTGCATTGGAACCCATACGTTAGAACAGATAAACTCATTTAAATATTTAGGTTATAATTTGATATAGGCCTATTTACCTGTTACTGATATATCTGAAAATATTCAACATTTTAATGGAGCCTTAAGAACAATCAACTAGGTTTTCACAACCACCAAAACCCAAAAACATACCAGGTTAAAAGCATATACGTTCTAGCAAGACCTGTCCTCATGTATGGTAGTGAGGCCTGGACTGTCCGAAACTCAGATGTTTAACGCCTAACAACTGCGGAAATGAGATTTCTAAGGAGGACTGCCGGCTACAGCTTGCTTGACCACAAAAGGAATGAACTAATTGCAAAAGAATTGAAAATTACACCTATTTATGAACATCTCAACCACTATAGACAAAAATGGCTTAACCATGTCAATAGGATGGACCGTTCCAGACTCCCAAGACAAATTCTCCGCTATATACCACATGGAAGACGATCTTTGGGACGCCCCCTGAAAAGATGGACGGAGACCGTAACAGGCCACAAGGCCTAATATCTGCATGGACGATGATGATGATAAAACTAGTGAAAAGCGCTGATTAGTGTTTATTGCTTTTTTGTAAATATACATTAAAATCACGTTCATACGTTCCACCATTACTCCATTATAAATGTTTCTTATCTTGCAATCTTTGAATAATCTCTGGAGATGAAAGGAGATAAAGATGAAATAATTATTACAATAATTACATCTTAAAGGTAATATTTTTTTTTTCTGCGCATGGGCTACGCTAAAAAAGTCGTCCTGTAGCAGCTCATATGAAGCATGTCCCTTTGGCTGTTACCTCCCCAATACCTGGAACGCTTTTGATGTATGCTACATCACAGTTTATCGGTTTAGCGACTAGTATCAAATGAACCGAATAAGTATTGGACTATGCGACTGCCAAATGCCGGGGTTCGATTCCCTTTGATTAGACATTTTATCTTTTCCGCTCCCATTCCAGTATCAACTTTGCAAGCCACCCGAATTTCTGTTTTCGTTTTTTTGAATAACATTAGTGCCTATGTATATATATGCATAGGCACTAATATTAACTATATATATAATACATAGTCCAAAAAGTTACTATTACATTTTTTCGCCTATTTGTATTTTTATTGTAGTCTTGTACTTTTCTATTGTTAATGTGCGTAATATCCACCCCATATAATCTGCTTTTTTAATTTTAATTATTAATTACTTACGTACTTACTTACGTACTTTCTTACATACTTACTTACTTTCTTACATACTTATTTACGTACTTACTTTCTTACATACTTATTTACTTAGGCTACGTACGTACTTACTTTCTTACATACTTACTTACGTACTTACTTTCTTATATACTTACATACTTACTTACGTACTTATGTACTTACGTACTTATTTACATTCTTACTTACTTACGTACTTACTTACGTACTTATTTACTTTCTTACTTACGTACTTATGTACTTACTTACGTACTTACGTACTTACTTACTTACTTACTTACTTACTTACTTACTTACTTACTTACTTACTTACTTACTTACTGGCTTTTAAGGAACCCGGGGTTCATTGCCGCCCTCACATAAGCCCGCCATCGGTCCCTATCCTGAGCAAGATTAATCCAGTCCCTACCATCATATCCCACCTCCCTTAGATCCATTTTAATATTATCTTCCCATCTACGTCTCGGCCTCACCAAAGGCCGTTTTCCCTCCGGCCTCCCAACTAACACTCTATATGCATTTCTGGATTCGCCCATACGTGCTACATGCCCTGCCCATCTCAAACGTCTGGATTTAATGTTCCTAATTTGTAGAATTTTTTAACGTTGTGCTCTAACATAAATTCTACAGGATTTTCCGGGAATCGAACCCTAATCTTTTTACTAACCCGTCAATTGGCTAAGCTACGACTTGAGCTATTTAATCTAAACTGAATAATTTATATATAGAAACTGAGATAATGTAAATCAAAGTGTAGGTCTTCTGAATGCGCGGCCAGTGGATGTTTTTTTAATCTCCTTCGAAGTATAGTAATGGTGAACACTGTTAATCAAGATGAAATCGGTATTCTGAAGGTAAACCACGGTTTCCGCTCGTTACATCTTGCACTCCGTAATGATCGCAGTGCAGTAGCGTTTACATGACGGAGTTCAGTCGCCTTGGAAACCATTCAACTGTTCAGCGAGATTATTTTTTAATTCCCGTAATTACTCTTTCAAAACATTGAAGCTTTCCATAGACAAAACAGTTCTGCGACATTTATAAGCAATCTTGGAATGAGACTGGCACAGAAAACCTAATTCCTCAACAATATCACCATACCCGCATCATCATCGTCATGTCATCGCACCATCGTTAAATCACGATCACATTATCACCGCACCATCGCTGTATCACCATCATCACATCATCGCACCATCGTTATATCACCATCATCACATTGTCACCACATTATCGTTATATCACCATCATCACATTATCACCACACTATCGTTATATCACCATCATCACATTATCATCGCACCATCGCTGTATACCCATCATCACATTATCACCACACTATCGTTATATCACCATCATCACATTATCACCGCACCATCGTTATATCACCATCATCACATTATCATCGCACCATCGCTGTATACCCATCATCACATTATCACCACATTATCGTTATATCACCATCATATTATCACCGCACCATCGTTATATCACCATCATCACATTATCATCGCACCATCGTTATATCACCATTATCACATTATCACCGCACCATCGTTATATCACCATCATCACATTATCACCGCACCATCGTTATATCACCATCATCACATTATCATCGCACCATCGCTGTATACCCATCATCACATTATCACCACATTATCGTTATATCACCATCATCACATTATCACCGCACCATCGTTATATCACCATCATCACATTATCATCGCACCATCGCTGTATACCCATCATCACATTATCACCACATTATCGTTATATCACCATCATCACATGATCACCGCACCATCGCTGTATCACCATCATCATATCATCGCACCATCGTTATATCACCATCATCACATTATCACCACACTATCGTTATATCACCATCATCACATTATCATCGCACCATCGCTGTATACCCATCATCACATTATCACCACATTATCGTTATATCACCATCATCACATTATCACCGCACCATCGTTATATCACCATCATCACATTATCATCGCACCAACGCTGTATACCCATCATCACATTATCACCGCACCATCGTTATATCACCATCATCACATGATCACCGCACCATCGTTATATCACCATCATCACACCATCATTACATCACATGATCACCATATCACGCCATCACCAAATTACCTCTCAACCATCACATCTTCGCATTATTGTTACATCATCATATAATCACCACATCATCATCGTACCATCCCCACATCTCCCAACATCACATATCTTCATCATCACATGATTACTATCACAATCATTATCATCATAATATATAATCAAACCACCAGCATCATCGCCATCACATAATCACCGTATTATCACCATCACTTCCGTAATATCACCGCGTTATCATCACTGCAACATCATGTCATTACCATCAACATATCGTTTTCCTACATTATCTTCGCACCATTACTTCGTCATATTATCACGTAAATTGTGCGATAAGCAGCCATGATTGGTTGAAAGACGTCCTTTCGAACGGTTTATTGGTCAAAAGTAGTATGACGTAGTAAAAGTGTAATAGTCAACAGTAATCTCACTAGAGGTTTTGATTTATCTAGAGAAAATCAAGACTTGATTGGGATTTAATTGACTTTTACACGATTAGAAGAAAGTATATAAAGATTAGAAGTAACAAAGTACTCCAATACAATAAAATATTAATTGACTTACGAAAATACAACTGTCTTCAAATGCATTATTGTACCAACTCAACATTACGCTAGATGGCAGTAGTGTTTTATGATTATATTTTCTTGTTATCAGTTGTGCCAACTATGGAATCTTCATTGAACTCTGTAGACGGTTACTAGTCAAGAAGGCTTTGTTGATTCAGTTTCATTTTTATTAAAACAGTTTCATTCCACTTGAATTATCCGGATCCCAGTAATCAACGTCACTTGACAGATGATTTTCAATAAATCTTAGTATTGAACAATCTCTGATACGTGACTCTCCATAATATCATATAGCAGAAGCTATAACAAACATAACCTAAATAATATAAACAAGTGTTAGAAAAGTTTTAATTAGGGATGATTAAATAAACAAGAAACGTTTTAATTAACGATGATGAAATAAAAAATAAACATGAATAATTTTAAAAGAAACAATTATTGAGAGTACAATTTTCAAATTTGAATGTTTTAGTGGTTTGTGGTTCAGTTTATGTTATATTGGACGTGTGCGTAAAAGAAGTGAACTCGTTGATGTACATGGTGTATCCCTCAACTTATTCAGGATTTCCGAATGGTGCTCTTCATATATGACCAGTGATCTTTATTAATTCTTGTTCTTGAATGCCAATGCGAGTCATATTTGAAAGTGCTGTGCATTGACTGGAGTGGTTTGTAATTTTCTGTTTTTTGACGTCCAGACCAGTGCAGTTTGAAATGTTGGCAAACAAAGAAACAAATGCTAGGGTAGTGATAAAAATAAACAAATGCTAGGGACGCGATAAAATTAAAGAAATGCTAGGGACGCGATAAAATTGTGCGATAAGCAGCCATGATTGGTTGAAAGACGTCCTTTCGTGCCGTTTTATTGGTCAAAAGTAGTGTGACGTAGTAAAAGTGTAGTAGTCTCCTTAATCTCATCTAGTCATCTAGATAACCGTAAGTTCTTGTCATCTTTCAGGAAGTAGCGTGGTCTGCTGTGATTTGGTGAAACTTCAAACCGATGTGCATAAAAAGAGGCTTTACGGATTTTATGTACGTGTTTAGATCGTAGAACGTTGTGAATCATGGGAAATATTGATTAACCACGGTTTGTAATTACGTCAGAAGAGTGGCCGCAGAATCCCCTGACTGTACCACGGGAGATGAGTTTACCCACTTTCCAATGAGTGAGAGGTCGTCCTCTGCACCCAAAGAATGTCTACTCCCTAAAACTGTAGGTTGCTTGTCTATATAAGGAGTTCTCCGTCAGAAGGGGCCAGCCTTTGCCTCCGCGCCTTTCACACGTGGACCGGCTCGACCGACACGTATTCCAGATAGGTACTGAGAGTGGTCAGGTTGATATGCGTAATAAACCCGGCAAATTGCACTTGGATGAGGTCGATGAACAGTATTCTTAGTTTCGCTCACTCCAGCGTGAAATTCTAACGCGTACTCTTGTCTTTCATCTCTCCCGCCTTCCAAAATCAAAGAAATGACTGCAATAACAAATTATATTGAACTCATAAAATAGTGTCGATTTTAATTGAGTGATTTTATTACTTCCTTTTTTAATTAGTTTATTTTAATACTATTATTATCTTGCTTCTGAGTGAAATGAAAATGATAATGCCAGCGAAATGAATACAGGGTCCCACGCCGAAAGTTACCCAGCATTTGCTCTTAATAGGTTGACGAAAACCCTCAGGAAAAACGTCAACCAGGATTTGAACCCGAGGCCGCTCGTTTCATAATCAGACGTGCTAACCGTGAGGACCTACTCCATAGCGGCGGACATTATTATTATTATTATTATTATTATTATTATTATTATTATTATTATTATTATTATTATTATTCAGTCATCATCAGTGTTATCGTCATTTCCTACAATATAAGAACACCCATCGACCACGTCTGTGGTGTAGTGGTCAGCATACAGGTCTCTTACGCAGATTCCCGATTGGGTTGAATTTCCTGCTTGTTTTTTCAGGCTTTTACCTCAACCGTAAGGCAAATGCCAGGAAATTCGGGCCACAACATCCCTGAATATCATCGGTTTCATTTATTACCAAAATCATAATATTCATGACAAATGAGTAATACATCTACAGACGCCATCTAGGTCACAACAATAGAACCAGTCTCAACAATACTACACAGGCCTTCGGATTTCACCCAAAACATTAACTCGCGATATGACCAGAGATGTTAAAGCGAGTATAAATAACAGCAAAAAAAAAAAGAACATTCATAAACGTTATTGTATCTTTTTTAAGTTACAGAGACTCTTCACAGTCGATGAGATAGCATCAAATACCTTACTATAATAATACCGGACAGCTAGCAGTTTTACGTGCGAACGACGATGGTGCTGCTACCTACCTGCCGGGATGGAGATACTCGCGAAACAAGCTGTAATCAACTGCAATGTATATTGTTGCTGGGTTAGTTAATTTGTTAATAGTTTTATGAATTAGTACTAGTGTTAAAATGTCAGGGTGTGTATGTGCTGTTTATAATTGTGACAATTGCAGCATTACAAATTGCTCCAAATCGTACTTTCGATTTTCGACAGTTCGTAAAACGTAAGTCAACAACATTCTATAGTAGGCCTAATTCCTTCGTCTTTGTGTTGATAGAAAAATACAAATTAGTTTTTTTATTTAGACGTAATAAATGAATAGAGGTTAAAATGTAATGGATTTTAAGGTTTTATCAAATTAAGTTTTATTGTTGTCCACATGCCTTTACTAATTATTAGTAATTAGATTACTATCAATTTTATCTTTGCAGTTGTCAGCAATGCGTATATAAACATTATTGAAAAATTCTTTCCTAATATCAGATTGATTTTGTCTCGGTAAACCAAAGAAAAAATATGTAACAATTAATTACGGAAAGTAATATGAAGTATGCAATATTTCTCATATTATGGAGCTTTGATATAAGATAATAATTTTACATTAAATATTATTCAACATTTCTTAAGTGTTTCATATATAATTCCACATTAGTAACTCACGTTTTGAACAATAGTCCGAATCTATTTGTATTTGTGGACGTAATTCCACGCCGCTCCGCTAGATGTCAGGTCCGCGATTTTTCGCACTCACGCCAATGCTGCTAGTATACAGCTGTCCGGTATTATTATAGTAAGGTATTTGATAGCATCTCATTAATGGGGTAATTGGTGGAATAAATGGCTGATGCCATAGCTTTTTCGTTCATAATTTAAGTTTTGGAATACGATGGGAATGGAACGTAATAGTTTTGGGAGTGCTAATCAACAAACTGCAAAACATTTTTTCGCAGTTGGTGAATAATAAAATATTATGAGAATCATGTCTAAGTATTGATGTCGGTTGCTATGAAAGCAAGGCCTTCTGTTAATAATATAGGAGCTGATATCGATATGAGAGCTATTCATTTGTTTGGTGTCTATATATCACACAAAGGAGGCCACGGGGAACCCAAATCAATGTAACCTGAGTCTGTGATCAATCTCGGAGCCTCCCGAATGTGGGGCAATTACCAGCTCGCGAGTTCGCTTCGATGGTAATTAAATGTTACATATACTATAGGCAGTAGGCTGTGAAGGCAATTAGTCGGCATTAACAAGGGGCAGGGTGATGAGAAACGCCGCCAACGCCATCGCCGTCGGCGGGATTCGAACCTGTATCCCTCAGGAACCCGATGCGCTAATACGAACGTGCGTATTGAGGCCGGGAGCTCTATATAATGGGAGAGCATTATCTGCCGTGCGTGGGCGCCAAAGTTACTGTTCCAGCGTGCACAATTTTGTACGCGCAAAGTCTCTTATGGAGTAATAAGGAGATAGTGTATAGAAGATTTTGTATGAAACCAGGGGTGCACATGTTAGTCTAACTTACCTAATTCCAGAAATCGGATAATTGAAGAAATTTGTAATTTATTACTTGTAAAGTATGACTTCAATCAATTAGATTTGAATTTGAATTTGTATTTATTTTGCTAATAATAAAATTGTAACATACTAGTACATTATGCAACGAGCCTATAATGATAGTAATTAAGAATCGAGTATGGATATTTATGAAACGAGCGCAAGCGAGTTTCATAATTTTCATACGAGCTTCTTAATTACCATTATAGGCGAGTTTCATACGACTTTTTATGCCCGACCATATTTCTAACTTGAAATTACCGGTATTCAGATGTATACATTTTATTTGTAACTGAGAAGATCGGAAGTGACCTTGTTCTAGGTCGTGAATTGTGAGATGTGCGCAGACGCGAAAGTATTGATTTTTTCCGAGGAACAATAATGTCATTGATCTTGACGTAATCCCGTTAAACTTGATAATATTAGCCTATAATATTATAACCTTGATTATTGAATTCGACATTGAAAAACGAGATGACAAATTGAATTTATTTGAATATTATTTACAATTAACGCTAATTATTATAGTAACAGAACATAACCTTCTGCGACAGTATTGGATTTCCAGCCTCCGTGACTTTTCGCTAATTCTCTTTCGATTGCATATGCGAGAATAATCGATACTTGCTGTTTTATAACGGTACAAAGCTGACTTGTCATTGGCTGAACACATGTAAGCTGAGTTATCATTGGCTGAAGACCTGTACTTTAATGAGTAGGTGTACTTTAATGACATGCATTAAAGGACTGCTACCGGGTGTATAATTAGTACATTTCGGCATGGTCGAGCATAAAATATAATATAAACAGATAAAACTTTCGCTCACCCGTGAAAGAGTGGAACTCGTGTGCTCAGGGGCGGATTCCTGAATTTAAATTAAGAAGTATATAATACAATTATTTGTTTTATGTCTACTACACAATAAGACTATATAAATCTAAATTTACAATTTTTCATTATTAAAATCCATACATAACTTTTTAAATAAAATACTAGAACTATTAGAATTGGCAAGATTAGGATATTTAAATATAAATTTGTTATATATATTCTTGGGCCTAAATTACTACTATGATTAAATACTGCAGTAGTGTTGCATTTTGGTTCAAACAATCTAAAAGAATTCATACTTTTCTTAACTGTGAGAATACAATTCCAGTTATTTCGATTTTTATGTATGAATTTTATTAATACAATATAATAAATTTGTCTTATTTTAACAACAATTTTTAAGATGGAAAATCAATAGATTAATTATTTTCTTCTGTAATAAATAAAGTGGATTAAAATTGGTTTTATATAAGTTATCCCATCCTATAATTCCATACATAATTACCGATTGAAATAAAATTAAGTATATTGTACGTAATAAACTTATTGACAAGTAATTCTTCAAAAAACAAAATAATATATTATTTTACGTAATTTATTACAAAGGTAATTAATGTGTTGGTTCCATTTTAAATGATTGTCGAAAATTATGCCTAAATATTTAACTTCAGAGGACTCCTTAATAACGGACATTTACACTGTATAAGACAACAATCAGAGTTATGTAATTTAATACTTAATAGGAGGTTTGTTACATTTTTCAGATAATGAGAATTGACTAATTATGGTTTTATTTTCGTTGATAGAAAGATAATTTATGTCAAAACTTGACTACTTGATTGACTACTTGTTTTTACCAAACCTATTATTCGGTTGAGAAGCTTTTGTCGTCTAGTCTGCTGTCAAAAAATCTTAAAATTATAATTTATAAAACAGTTATATTACCGGTTCTTCTGTATGGCTGTGAAACTTGGACTCTCACTTTGAGGGAGGAACAGAGATTAAGGGTGTTTGAGAATAAGGTGCTTAGGAAAATACTTGGGACTCAGAGGGATGAAGTTACAGGAGAATGGAGAAAGTTACACAATGCAGAACTTCATGCATTGTATTCTTCACCTGACATTATTAGGAACATTAAATCCAGACGTTTGAGATGGGCAGGGCATGTAGCACGTATGGGCCTATCCAGAAATGCATATAGAATGTTAGCTGGGAGGCCTGAGGGAAAAAAGACCTTTGGGGAGGCCGAGACGTAGATGGGAGGATAATAGTAAAACGTATTTGAGAGAGGTGAGATATGATGGTAGAGACTGGATTAATCTTGCTCAGTATAGGGACCGATGGAGGGCTTATGTGAGGGCGGCAATGAACCTCCGGGTTCTCTAAAAGTCATTTGCAAGTAAGTAAGATATCATAACGGGACCGTCCCGATTTTTAGACATTAAAGACTTCCCCTTCTCTCCCCCGAAATAAAAAAGGAAATAGTAAAAATTTCGATTCTGACAAAGTTGATAAAAATTAATTTTATGAGAGGAAATGTAAGCTATTTTCGCTTTCTTTAGGAAATAAACATTGAGTATATATATATATATATATATATATATATATATATATATATATATATAATACTATGTATTTTACCTGTGCTTTTTGATTGAGGTATAGGTAATGTTTTTATAACAGAACAACTGCAGTATCTGGTTTAATTACAAGTAACAAGAAAAAAATATTCTACACAGAATATTATAATTATATTTTAAAACACGAATTATTCTTTCGCTACTGCGTCACAAAAATGTGAACAACTTAAAAAGCCTAAAATATGAAACACTCGACTTTTCCCTATTATAAAAATATGCTACATGTGTTTGTATTTTCATATCCAATTATAAATTTAACTAAAATAAAAATATATATAACATAGCGTTTTTACTTTCTCATATATATCCCCTCCTTCACCCATAATATGTCTGTTTAAAATTGTCCCCTATTTTGCTGAACTAATTCATGGTAAACTCAGCTTCGTCTGACTTACAAAGGATCCTTTTCACTTGGATTACTGAACTGAAATTACAGGATAACAGTTGCCATCGATACCCGTTCTCTAGAAGAGGATAAATTGTAAACAGCCTCGCATCAAACACTTAAAACAAAAGCGTAACGAGGTCGTATCACAGTCTACTATATACAGTCGCGAAGCTTGAGGTGATTTTTTGCAAATCTCGTGATAAAGCGCTCCAAGCGGTTAGCAACTAGAAACAATAGACTGTCCACGGTCGACTTTGGACTGTGTCGTATTTCCATCGAGTGCTAGCTCGTTGCGCATTTCACATTGATGCTTGTGAAATGTTCGTTATTGGTTGTAATGAAAATGTTAATGGCTAAAATACAATTATTGGAATAATAATATTTTACTAGAGACGTAAAAACATTAAGTTTGTTTTAATGAAATTTATTGATCACGTTTTATTTTCAATTCTGGTGGAATTATTATTGCTTAGGCCTACTTTTTTTTTTTCAAACCATATGTTTTAATTATAGCTGTTAATTTTGTTGTTATTTTTATTTGTTGCTTTACTAGAGACGTAGAAAAAGTCTGTTACAATAAAATTTATTGATCACGTTTTATTTCCAATTCTGGTGTGATTATTATTGCTTAACCTCATCCCACATTGTTAACTACGTAAGCCTACACTACAAGTACCGGTACACGTAAGTTACTCCATTAATTCATATTTCCATTATTATTGTTGTAAAGGGAAATCCAAATTAATATTTATTGGTTTCATAGTTAATTATCGCTATAATCTTGAAAGAGTGAAGCGATTATAGTAAATTTCAGTTTGTTTTGCACAAACAAAAATAATATTAACCTATTTCTTGCAGGTATCTTCGAGTTTATGGTGGAATTTAATATACTTCATTAAAATAATAAATTAACTTTATGCATTTAATATTTCAATAATGGAAGGAAGGTGTTAATTTTTCCAAAAGAACACAACGAAAGTGTAACATATTTTGTCGTCTACTAGAAGAGAGATCTGCGGTGATGAGGCGATAGTAGCGATCCTACTGGTGGGCAACTATCCATGTTTGCATTTTTACTACATATTGAGCTTCGCGACTGTATATAGTAGACTGTGGTCGTATTCCCTCTTGCTGTAGAGCACCTGAAATCTCTCTCCTTGCTGCTGGGTGCATAGACTCACCCGCTTGGCTGTTACTGATCTTATCTTTTTGACATAAATTCGCCGTAAAATTTATTTTCTCTGCCCCAGCGTCATAATTACAGAATGAACATGGTCAGAGGATTGGCAGTTGCGCTTGCTGTGGAGTAATGATGTGTTATCGTGATTATATGATAATTTGATCCATTTAATCGTTAATTTTAATGAAGGTTATATTTTAATGATTGATTAATTATTTTACCCACCCATAGTGTATGGATAAGGCTCAGATTTTATGCTGCAGTTCTTCCTCTGTATAATAGCGCTTTCGGCTTTAACATCTTCCCTTACTATATATTTTACCAGTTTTGTGAAAAAAAAAAGTCAGTTTTTTATTTTCGTAAAGAGGTCATTTAATACTACAGAATCACTGTACATCACTAATTTTCTTACATACCTAAAAAATCACTATGAAATAGACATACATCCATACCTGAATTATTATCCCGAGTTATCTCGTGCACCTTGATTCCAGCTCTGGTAGTTGTCCCACTTTGATTTTCTCCTGAACTATTTACCAACTTATGTTTTTTCATGGATTAATTTATGAGGTACAATACCAGTGCTGTTATCAAGGCGTTAAATGTTGCTTGTCGTGTGATAGACTCGAAAGCAGGGTATTACGCACAGTGGCACGTTGCATTCCGGACAGTAGTATCTGCTCTCCTATATGAGAGCGTGTAGCAGTCACTGAATATTTGTACCAGTACATCTGTTCTTCAGGTTTGTGAATAATGTTCTGCAGTATCACTATGCCCTGAGTCTGTAGTAGGCCGCCACGAATTATTTTCAGCATTCTGTGAACACTTATTAGCATGCCGAATCGTCTCCTCGAATATAATGTTGATGAGGTCATTATTAAAGAATAATTTAAAAATTGAGAATTATCGTTATCAGAAACAATGTTAAAATTTCAGGGAATGGGGACCTCGGAGGTGCAGAAGAAATGGTGCCAGATGTCTTCTATTCAAACCACTGTCGAAAAGACGCGACATCAACTGATCTGAATTTGTTTGTTGGTCTATAACTTCGTCTTCTGATACCGATGTTTCATTTCCTAATCTTCTACAGGAATATATTCGTGATCAAAAGTTTCGGAATCACTAACTTGATCCAGCTTTACACAAAACAGCACAAAAATACTAAACACAAACGAAACTACCAAAACTAACTAGCATCTACTCACTACTGTGTGGGAATGCTATATCATAGAATTCCACTCGCAAGGAAGAAGTACAAAACACACCACCAGATATAGCAATATCACTAACTTCTGTAGCCATCTAGTGAGGAAAAGGTTAATGAAAGAATGTAAACGTATATATTCGGGATATAATCCTTAGCAGCGAAAATGGGACTCAAACGAGTTAACTCGGGTTAATCAGGGAAGTGGTTAAATACAGCGGACTTTGATTCGATTCCCGGGCGGGAAGTTGGAGATTTCTTTCTCGCCAGTTGAGGCTGGCTGTATATCCCTTACATTTCTTTTGTCTTGTCTTAATCGGTAGGTTTGCGCCATTGTAACCACTCGAGTACAGAATCTCGCTTCTTGTTATTGTCCAGTGTTCGACAAGGACTCGAACAAGCATGATCAGCTACAGGAGAATTCCCGAGAAGATCCCATGCACAACCTTGGCTGCCAAGCGCTCTGACCACTGAGCTACGCCGAATTCAATCCACAGCTGAAGGAGCAAGGTTCGATCCAGAGCTCTGGATTGAATTCGGCGTAGCTCAGTGGTCAGAGCGTAGAACCAAGGACCCGGGTTCGATCCACGGCGCCGGAGCGAATTTTTCTCTTCAAATATTAATTGTCAAAATTACAGAGAGTATTCTGTAGGACAAATTAATAAAATTCATAATATTCTTATAGCTGTCAGTGCATCATAACTGCGGAATCCCGGCCAAATAAGTTACTCAACTGAGTGCGCTCCTAGTATAATGGCAGTTGACACTAGACATATACGTCAACATATATGCCTCACTTGGAGTCAGGCCACAAAGGGAAACACTGAAGGAGGAAGGTTCGATCCGGAGCTGTGGATTGAATTCGGCGTAGCTCAGTGGTCAGAGCGCTTGGTACGTAGACCCAAGGATCCGGGTTCGATCCCCGTCTCCGGACGGAATTTTTCTCCTCAAATATTAATTGTCAACATTACAGAGATTATTCTGTAGGACAAATTAATAAAATCCATAATAATAATAATCCATAAAGAAGTAAATTTGTTTTCCCAGCCCCTCAATAGGGAACCGTTAGGGGAGAGTCGGGTAGTATCGGACATCGGGTAATATCGGACAGTGAGTTTCTTTCATCTACCACACGATGACAGTACCTGATTGACATGGTTTCGTTTCTGTGATGTCGCATAGAGAAACGTAACCATGTCATTCAGGTACTATCATCGTGTGGTAGATGAAAGAAACTCACTGTCCGATATTACCCGATGTCCGATACTACCCGACTCTCCCCTAACTTCGAAGCAGCAAAGCTTAGTTCACAACCTACCGTTTTAATTTGAAGCCCAGTATAATTTTTTCATGATTTCTTGTCATTTTATATTAATAAGTAGGGTCCGTATTCCAGCTACCTATAAACTGGAATGAAGTTGCCTGAATCGAAGTATATGTGACGTCACAGCGCAGGTACAGGTACGTTCGTATACAAAATAGTTACGCATCCTCTGCTCTCTTCCTCTAGAAAGTCAAAACCGGGACGCAGTCACAGTGAGTGGACTTATCGATCACTGCTCTTACTAGTCGTATTATTTAAATAAAAACATTTTTGTGGCTGATTGAAGGTTCATCGCAGAGGTAAAATGGCTTAGATAAGACGCTCAAGCGTGTAATATTGCAGTACATAATTGAGGATATTTGAACTAATATTTTCACTGTCAATATAGACAACATTACATATACATTGTTTAAAATAAACGTAAAAGTGACAAAAAAACAGTGCACTGAAAGACACTGCAATACCAAAACGCACAGAAAGTATGTTGAACGTATTCCAAAAAGTAAGCAGTACCGTCAAAAACTGAAAATTATGAAGATATTAACTCGACATTTAGCATGGAGTTGTGTAGCCTAACATGATGTTGAATGAAAATATTCTAATTAATAAATTAAATAATCTACATTTTAGGGAATTTCTAGGAAGGTAAGAATAAAATTAGTGGGTTTTCAGTGAAGAACAACGTGCAATATTCTAATGAAACACGGAGAAATATCAGACAATGTCTTGTACTACGTCATGCACCAATAACGTCATGTGATATTGAAAGAATTTCTTCCAATATAAAATCATTTCTAGTGACATCCGCATATGTTCAAGTTCCGTAACTTACGAATGCACGTTATTATTCAGTGCAAAGATCACGACGAAAATGAACCTCTTGGCTAAAGGTTGTGTTTACTAGTATAGCTTCAGAATGTCGGGAGTTGACTGTACTCCACGAACACGCAGCGACGACCTGTTTGTTTATATCCTTATCCGTTGCATTACCTGTGTTCGGCGTACTATGTACAGCTGGCGCCAGCGTTTTTGGCGTGTGTCCTAGAGTATAGTGCCCAGTTTGTGAGCATTTTGCTAGTGCCGCTGAGAATAGTACCACTTCCTGTACACGCCACATCAACCATTTGCCATACACAGTTGTCAGACTGACTGCGGCAAAGGTAAAACGCTCCCACTTAACGTTCACATTACTTATTTCACACGCCAAAAACAGTGACGCGGACTATACCCAATGTGTCTTTAACTTCAGTATTTAGGTAGCTGGAATACTAAGCCTATTAATAAGTAAAAATTATTTTCGAGCGTTAGCCATGCACGGATAATCCGCAAACCGGGTAAACCGCGCACGGATAATCGAGAGTATACCCTACATCGAAAATTGTTTTATCTCGTCATCACGTTTGTTGAAATGGCATCGTCACATGGGACTATCCCAGTTTACCGATCGGACTCCGGTGCTGAATGATTACACTATAACTAGGAC
Organism: Periplaneta americana; assembly: GCF_040183065.1. Classification (NCBI taxonomy): domain Eukaryota; kingdom Metazoa; phylum Arthropoda; class Insecta; order Blattodea; family Blattidae; genus Periplaneta; species Periplaneta americana. The sequence continues at coordinate 11,185,152 of NC_091119.1, read as the reverse complement.
ACCTAAATATAAGTAACGACAATAAATTTTTGCAGCCAATCGCTCCGAAATACGTAGTGGACCAGCGGACATGATCCATTCACATTTGTGCCCAGTCCCATGCGAGTTGCCAGTACATCTGCAGCTCCATCTATTCACAGTACAAACAGACAGCGCTAACAGACGCGTCCGTGACCCGGGAGGGATTCGAACCGGCCCCGGTGTTTACACGGGTCAGGTCATCCTCACCTTGGATCGCTATTTGAGTTCACAATACATCTTGAGGGATCGATGTCCACATGAATAATTCAACTCCCGCAGCATTTGTAGGAATCATCAGCTAATTAGCCACTGCAGTAATTCATTATTAGCCTGAGAGTTGTGGTTTACTAGCCAGATATTTCGCGTAGTTTCAGTTTGTATCACAAAGTCAGCGTACTCTGAACTTGGAAGTTCTTTCATTCTAAAATACGAAGTAACTTTAAAAAGGAAAGAGAGAGAGACACACACACACACACTTCGCCACGTACGTTATTTCCAAATCGAAGCTCTTGGACATCAAAGATTGCATTTATATACAGGGCGTTTCAGAATAATGTAGTTTGGATTAATACAGGGTGTTTCAAGAATACGGGGCATAATTTCAGGTATGTATTTCCCACATGTAGACAATCAAAATAGTTCATTACAACATGTGTCCGGAAATGCTTCATTTCCGAGTTATGGCCTTCACAACATTGAAATTCACCGGAACGTTATTCTTTCCGCAGGTCGTTATCATTACAGAAGATGTTCAATATGTCCACCTCCTGCTTGAATACAGGCTTCACATCGATGTCTTATTCACCTGCGAACACGATCCCAAACTCCAGGAGTATTGCGTATGTCCTCAGAACATGCCACAATTCGATTCCGAAGGGATTCAAAATCAGGCACCGGAGACGAATAAACCAATGATTTCAAATGGCCCCACAAGTAGAAATCGAGAGGGTTCAGATCGGGTGAGCGTGGAGGCCAAGCAATTGGGCCACCTCTACCTATCCATCGATCAGGAAACCTTCGATCCAAGTACTCCTACACAACACTGAATGTAACCTTCGCCTCGGAATGAACTGTCAGAGTGCCCCCTTAATGTCTCCTTTGACGGCAACGACCTGCGGAAAGAAAAACGTTCCGGTGAATTTCAACGTTGTGAAGGCCATAACTCGGAAATAAAGCATTTCCGGACACATGTTGTAATGAACTATTTTGATTGTCTACATGTGGGAAATACACACCTGAAATTATGCCCCGTATTTTTTAAACACCCTGTATACATCGATTTAACCTGATGTACCTATGTCCGAAATGTAAGTTGGAACGTTATTGATGGGCGAACTTTAAATGAATCGGGGATTGCAGAAACAGTACATGTCATGAAACCTAAATTTTTCAGTAGACACAGAAAATGGTATTACTGGTGGTAGACCACATCATTGGTTATAGTACTGGCTCCTTCAGACAGAATCTAATGAATTTTTAATAAAATAAATCAATATAGTTTAGCTTGACAAGTGCTGTTTCTGCAAGGAATCAAAATTGTAGTATAATAATTTCAGTTCAACTAAAATTCATTTGTCAAATTTGGGATGTAATATATTTGCATAGGCTACAGTGGTCTTAATACATAACTTCAACATATAAATGAATTTATTTTTCCGCAATAGGCCATTGAAGAATTTTATTGTAAAATTCTTGATATTCATGTGGTATGTAACGCATTAGTTTGCGTATATCGTCAAGCTTCTCTCTTTGAATTGGCACGATTTTGTCTGGATATGCCAATGAAGAATGTAATTATGGTATTCTCCTTTGTACTTACAAGCTAACATTCTCATGCGGGCAGGTAAAAAATTAATCTTTTTTCTTCCATTATTATAATAGTATTAAAAAAAAGTGTTTACACAAATTTTGGCCACTCGAGCGTAATTACGAGGGCCGTAAAAATAAGTTTCCCTGGGGCCGTTTACAGAAAGGGAACAAAATTTCATGGAAAGTTTTATTGGAACAGATAGCAATTGTTATTTTTCAACATATTCCTCACCAGAATTGAGACATTTGTCATTCAGTGGGATCAATTTTTGTATCCTTATGTCGTAGATGTCTTTGACATGAGTTGTTTCTGCATGCTTCCAGAATTTCACAGGTCTCCAAATATGAGACGGCTAGTTAGTGAGTGTATGCCATTGCCCATGACTACAGTACCCGGTAATAAGTTATCAAACAACAGAGATGGCTAGTTAGTGAATGTATGCCATTGCCCATGACTACAGTGCCCGGTAATATGTTATCAAACAACAGAGATGGCTAGTTAGTGAATGTATGCCATTGCCCATGACTACAGTGCCCGGTAATATGTTATCAAACAACAGAGATGGCTAGTTAGTGAATGTATGCCATTGCCCATGACTACAGTGCCCGGTAATATGTTATCAAACAACAGAGATGGCTAGTTAGTGAATGTATGCCATTGCCCATGACTACAGTGCCCGGTAATATGTTATCAAACAACAGAGATGGTTAGTTAGTGAATGTATGCCATTGCCCATGACTACAGTGCCCGGTAATATGTTATCAAACAACAGAGATGGCTAGTTAGTGAATGTATGCCATTGCCCATGACTACAGTGCCCGGTAATATGTTATCAAACAACAGAGATGGCTAGTTAGTGAATGTATGCCATTGCCCATGACTACAGTACCCGGTAATAAGCTATCAAACAACAAAGATGGCTAGTTAGTGAATGTATGCCATTGCCCATGACTACAGTGCCCGGTAATATGTTATCAAACAACAGAGTTAATGAGTGTTCCATTGTCATAACTAAGTTATCAAACAACAGGAATGACTAGTTAGTGAGTTTCATTGCCCATGACTACAGTAGTAAGTTATCAAACAACATAGATAGCTATTTAATGAGTGTTCCATTGACATAACTAAGTTATCAAACAACAGGAATGACTAGTTAGTGAGTTTCATTGTCCATGACTACAGTAGTAAGTTATCAAACAACAGAGATGGCTAGTTAGTGAATGTATGTCATTGCCCATGGCTACAGTACCCGGTAATAAGTTACCAAACAACAGAGATAGCTATTTAATGAGTGTTCCATTGTCATAACTAAGTTATCAAACAACAGGAATGACTAGTTAGTGAGTTTCATTGCCCATGACTACAGTAGTAAGTTATCTAACCACAGAGATGGCTAGTTAGTGAATGTATGCCATTGCCTATGACTACAGTACCCGGTAATAAGTTATCAAACAACAGAGATAGCTATTTAATTAGTGTTCCATTGTCATAACTAAGTTATCAAACAACAGGAATGACTAGTTAGTGAGTTTCATTGCCCACGACTACAGTAGTAAGTTATCAAACAACAGAGATGGCTAGTTAGTGAATGTATGTCATTGCCCATGACTACAGTACCCGGTAATAAGTTACCAAACAACAGAGATAGCTATTTAATGAGTGTGCCATTGTCATAACTAAGTTATCAAACAACAGGAATGACTAGTTAGTGAGTTTCATTGCCCACGACTACAGTACCCGGTAATAAGTTACCAAACAACAGAGATAGCTATTTAATGAGTGTGCCATTGTCATAACTAAGTTATCAAACAACAGGAATGACTAGTTAGTGAGTTTCATTACCCATGACTACAGTAGTAAGTTATCAAACAACAGAGATGGCTAGTTAGTGAGTGTCCTATTGCCTACAACTACGGTAATAAATTATCTAGTTAGTGTTCCATTTCCCATGACTACAGTATCTAACAGATTGGTTAGAGTAAGAAGTTATTTAAAAACAGAGGTGGGTAGTCAATGAGCATTTCTTTGGCCATGACTACAGTAGTAAGTTATCAAACATGGTTAGTGAGTGAGTGATCCCTTGTCCAAGACTTCAAGAATTACAATTATCTAACAGAGAAGTACCGTAGCTAATAGTGAGTGGGAAATTATTTATAGTAGTAAGTTGTCTAACAACAGAGGTTGCTAGTGAGTGGGACATCCGTTACCCAAGACTGCAGGAGTTACAATTATCTAATGCAGAAATGGCTAGTGAGTGGCTGCTGCAGGAAACAAAAGTTTTGTTGATGTGGGCGAAACGTATTGTGATATGTAACGCAAAATTAGTGTGCAACCAACAGAACCAATCAATAGCGGAACCACATACAAAAAATGGTAATTGAATTGTCGCATGTCAATCGGCAAACCATGAATCATCGCAGACTCGCCTTTTCATGCAGAAGGCTACACACACACATGTACAAGGTTATCCTGCCACTAGTGCTGGTTATGGACATGGTGCGTCCCGATGGTCATTAGACGAAACCACACTCCAGAGAGAGGGAGTGGATGTGCCTGTGCCGGCCATTTCACAGGTCATTAGCGACTGACTAAAGTACAGGCCAGGGGTGTCCAAACCGCTACTTGTGTTGTAGTGGCCCCGTGCCTGATTGTGGGATACCCTTTGCCGAAGCTTAATTTATTTAAAATACATTTGTTTGTTAATCTCTCTAAAAGATGACATGGAAACATGTATAATCTCCACAAGTGGAGTGTTTGGAACAAAAACAAGACATGTACAAAATAAGCGTGTTTTTAGCTTGATGGAAATATGATTGGCTTTCAGTTCTCATTTTGTTCTCTCTCCCACATAATGTTCTCTCTCTAGCGCAGCCGTGGCGAAAATGTGACTCACGAGCACATTGTGGCTCGCAATGATAGCTGTGCATTTATCTTACTTCTGCCTTCCCCAACCCCCCACCCTCTCACTCACTGGAATCAAACTCCGTTGCATTTGTATTTGTCTCTGACCTGCGAGTGGCGTATCGTCCAATGTCTCTCTCGAAATCATGTACCTCTACAAAAACGAAAGTTTCAAGGAGGATGGGAGGACGCATTTTTTTTTTGCTGCCAATATGATGAGAATATTAAATGTAAGATTTGTTCACAAGTATTACGAGGAAAACGGTTGTATAACATAAAACGACATTATACTACATGTCACTCATAAAACATTAAAAGGTGAAGTACTGAATAATTTCAAGGGAAAAATTGTTCCGGGCCGGGTATCGATCCCGAGACCTCTGGTTGAACGTACCAGCGCTCTTACCAACTGAGCTACCCGGGAACTCCACCCGACACCGTCTCAACTTTTCCCTTTATATCCACACAACTCGCGTGGGCTGACGAAACTCCAGAGACCCACATCGAGTGCACACAATCTCTGTGTGACTTGGAATTGTGGTTTTCTGTTAACGTACACAGTGACGTATATATTATGCAAATCTAGTCTTTCAGGTAAAGCTCTCTGTAAAGCAGATTTGAATAATTTCAAGGGAAAAATTGTAATATCGTCAGCCCACGCGAGTTGTGTGGATATAAAGGGAAAAGTTGAGACGGTGTCGGGTGGAGTTCCCGGGTAGCTCAGTTGGTAAGAGCGCTGGTACGTTCAACCAGAGGACCCGGGATCGATACCCGGCCCCGGAACAATTTTTCCCTTGAAATTATTGAAATCTGCTTTACAGGGAGCATTACCTGAAAGACTAGATTTGCATAGGTGAAGTATTATTATTATTATTATTATTATTATTATTATTATTATTATTATTATTATTATTATTATCTCTGTGTTGTTTGAAAAGTGGCATTCCTGTCTCATTCAGAAGAGTAGGATTATTCCAGCCGAGAACCATACTTTCTAATTGCTCGGAAAATCCCATTTCCGCATAGGTCTACTAAATTTAAAATAAAGATGTCAAGCAATAGTGGTATTTGTCACACCTAAAAAGGCTTTTATTCATTTTTACTTCTCTGAAAGAAAAAAAAAAACTTCTGCTGGGGAAGTTTACAATTTGAAATACACAGATTTTTTCCTTTCAGAGAAGTAAAAATGAATAACCATCATCATCATCAGCATCATGGATTAAGCCTTAATAGGCTCGTTCCGGTCTCATTTTTTTTAACACTGTTGAGCCCATCTTGTTTTCGGTCTACCAACATTTCTTCTACCTATTGGGTTATAGTTCATCATCAGTTTTGGTATGCGGTCTGCTTCCATTCTTTGTATATGTTGTTTCCAATCGTTTCTATATTGTTTTATTCTGTCTATTAATTTTAAAATGCCTAGTTCCCTCCTTATATCTTCACTTTTTTTTCCTATCCAATAAGGTGTAACCCGCTACATATCTTAGAAATTTCATCTCTGCTGCTTCTATTCTTCTTTCTTTTTTAGTCAGGATCCAAAATTCAGACCCATAAAGCAATATTGGCACTGCCATTACCTTATAAAATTTAATTTTTGTTTCTTTTCTAGTACTTTTTAGGGATCTATTAATGACACCGCATACATAGCTGAATTTATTAATTTTGTTTTGAATATCTTCATTCTTCATACAAGAAATGTTCACCCAAGATAATTGAAACAATTTATCTGTTCAATAATTCTTCCTTCCAAGACAATTTTGGCTCTTAATGTATCTGCTCCTCTGAATGCTAAAACTTTTGTTTTGTTAATTGAAATATTTAAGCTAAAACTTTTACTTATATTATTTAATTGGAATAGAGCCCTCTGTGCCCCATTTTCAGAACTGGATATTAAAACTTGTTCGTCCGCAAAGAGCAATGTATCTACGAATATACGAAAAAATATATAAAAATGAATAAAACCCCTAAATATGTAGATTTATGTAATACCAAACCATAATATGTAATGTGGGGTAAATATGTAAAAATATGTAGTATCAAATTTTAATATATTAATGGTAATTACAAGATTCTCAAAGATTTGTTATTTATATACGGTTAGGTTGAAAGGAATATAATATGTAATTACATAAAAATCCGGTCCCTAGTGATTAATACTGTTGCGTTGTGTAGGAATGTCAAAGGATTGAGCGAAAAGTTCGAATTATTCACGATTTTGAATTAAAATTGAATTCGATCTGATTTTGGAACGTTTTCCTTGTTAGCAATTTTGTGCTTCTTGAATTTTACCAGTCTCTCATAAAATGGCCGCTATATTTATCTGAAACTGGCTAATAAGGATTGAGTTGGGAACGATTGAACGCGTTCCTATGTTGACTACAAGGCGGAGCATGTTGTTTTCAGTGTTGGCTGAGACGTGTGAAAGGGGTGACCAATTTTGTAGGTTTTAGCCGCGCGAACACGCCAACACCGATATAAACCTCTAGTATTTACCAGATATTGCTTGTAAATCGCAATGCGAAGTTGGCTCTGTTAGGCCTCTGTGCACAGTTCCATTGTATGGTAAACACAACTGACTCTTGTTTCGTATGTCATAAAGTTTTTTTTTAAATGTTCTTTGTGAGAATGAGTACGGGATTGTTCTAAGAAGTGCTCAACGTTGTTGAACAATGCTTGTAGCCATACTCACGATATTAATCCAAATAGGGTAGGGTTGGCCAAAACATTGCTTATGATTGCTAATATTTCAACGCCTAAGGTGAATAGATCTACTGTTGTAGTGTTTTTCAGAGGTTCCGAATTAGATGTACGGTAGAAAAAGAGGAGATTTGGATTGGCTGTTCCTTTTCGCTTATGCTTTTCCTATATTGCCTTAAGTTGTGACTTTAACGCCATTTTGACTAAAAACAAAAGAATGGCTAGAACTTCGACTTTCCACTGTAGAGATCAGGATTCGAATCCCGATTTCTACAAATAAAAATTGTTCTTCGGATGGATCTTGAGTTCCGTTTTTTATTTGGTTTCGGTTGAGAAGCTTTTATCATCCAGTCTGCTGTCAAAAAATCTGAAAGTTATAATTTATAAAACAGTTATATTACCGGTTGTTCTGTATGGTTGTGAAACTTGGACTCTCACTTTGAGAGAGGAACAGAGATTAAGAGTGTTTGAGAATTAGGTTCTTAGGAAAATATTTGGGACTAAGAGGGGTGAAGTTACAGGAGAATGGAAAAAGTTACACAACACAGAACTGCACACATTGTATTCTTCACCTGACATAATTACGAACATAAATCCAGACGTTTGAAATGGGCAGGGCATGTAGCACGTATGGGGGAATCCAGAATGCATATATAGAGTGTTAGTTGGGAGGCCGGAGGGAAAAAGATCTTTGGGGAGGCCGAGACATAGATGGGAGGATAATATTAAAATGGATTTGAGGGAGGTGGAATATGATGGTAGAGACTGGATTAATCTTGTACAGGATAGGGACCGATGACGGGCTTATCTGAGAGCGGCAATGAACCTGCGGGATCCTTAAAGCCTTTTGTAAGTAAGTATTTTACGGCTTTTTATCAACTGCGATACTTATCTAGCATCTGAGTGAAATGAAGGTGTTAGTGCCAGGGAAATGAATCCAGGGGACATTACTATTAGGCCTATTATTATTATGTACAGTAATATATTCAGATTCAGTGTTCATTAGGCCCACTTGACAGGTCATATAATAGAATGGACTCCTCTTCAATACTAGAGGCCTTTCAGCCCGCCTTGGGGATAAGGAAATAATTTGTCCTTCAGTAGATAATATTTAAATACAACGGACCTACGTTGTTGCCTGTTACAACTAAGTAAAACACGTGAACTCTGTTTGAACTGACCGGTAACGGCTACGGTTAACCGAGTAACTTCGGTGCTCCGCTGCCAAGCACATAAACCGATAGAACCGAGTAACTCAACGGATCTACTCGCTCCGTCCCCAGCTCTAGTACGAAAGTAAAGAAAAGATATCTTGGGGGTAACTTACGCTTGCAGAGAAGATTGAATATCACTGGTCTAGAACACGTGGTTTTATATGTCACCGAGCGTACATATCTCACCCGCCTTAGTTGCTTCGTCTAATTCTTGTAATCATCGACTTCATTTATCATCTATTGTACTTCGGGGATCTCCGGCGATAAAGACGGATCCGGTATCTAATGGGTGTTGTTTTTTTTTTTCGTACATACATATATTCCTCCTATTAGACGCATTTGTTGCTGTGGTGGCGGAGGCGAAACCATAAATATGCTGTGGGGGCTGAAGTTACAGCTTAACGGTCTTCATGTCACGGGCACCCCATAAAGGGAGTGGAGGGATGATGTATCAGCGGTTAGGATTGAGCATCTTGGTAAGGAAAGGAAATAAAATAACGGATGGGAAAGCTAAAAACACTACTCGCCGATTAGTCTCCCCCTTTAATTATTTTGAGGGGAGGGGGGCGCAAAATAAATTGGTTTCACGTCTCAACAAAAAGCCCCCCCCCTCCCTTCCTCGTCGTTGCAACAGAATTGAGAGCGAGAAGTTGGGTCTGTGGAACGGCCTGCATAAATGGTTACTTTGGACAGGTTTAACTTTGCAACAAGCCAAGACATTTCGTCCGAAGTTCCCTCCCCCGGGCGATGCAGCGAAACTGGGACAGGATGAGGAACATCCTCCAGCACTACAGAACACTGTCTGCCAGCGCGCTTTTGTTTTTCGTACAGCCTTTTCCAGTCATTCTCATGTCTGAATAAACCCACAACCATGCTATCTCGAAATATATCACACCTTTATCAGCTGCATCATTTACGTAGCTCAGGAAAGAAAATGTCAGACGAATTTTTTGTCATATTACTTCGTTTCTTATTTCTCTTTTCTTCATTTTCGCTTTTTATTTCCTTTGTACCTCTCGTTTTCTATTATTTATTTATTTATTTATTTATTTATGCTCTATTTCAAAAAGGCATATGACTCGGTTAAGAGAGAAGTTTTATATGATATTCTTATTGAATTTGGTATTCCCAAGAAACTAGTTCGATTAATTAAAATGTGTCTCAGTGAAACTTACAGCAGAGTTCGTATAGGTCAGTTTCTGTCAGATGCGTTTCCAATTCACTGTGGGCTAAAGCAAGGAGATGCACTATCACCTTTACTTTTTAACTTTGCTCTAGAGTATGCCATTAGGAAAGTCCAGGATAACAGAGAGGGCTTGGAATTGAAAGGGTTACATCAGCTGCTTGTCTATGCGGATGACGTGAATATGTTAGGAGAAAATCCACAAACAATTAGGGAAAACACGGGAATTTTACTGGAAGCAAGTAAAGAGATAGTTTTAGAAGTAAATCCCGAAAAGACAAAGTATATGATTATGTCTCGTGACCAGAATATTGTACGAAATGGAAATATAAAAATTGGAAATTTATCTTTTGAAGAGATGGAGAAGTTCAAATATCTTGGAGCAACAGTAACAAATATAAATGATATTCGGGAGGAAATTAAACACAGAATAAATAAGGGAAATGCCTGTTATTATTCGGTTGAGAAGCTTTTATCATCCAGTCTGCTGTCAAAAAATCTGAAAGTTAGAATTTATAAAACAGTTATATTACCGGTTGTTCTTTATGGTTGTGAAACTTGGACTCTCACTTTGAGAGAGGAACATAGGTTAAGGGTGTTTGAGAATAATGTGCTTAGGGTAATATTTGGGGCTAAGAGGGATGAAGTTACAGGAGAATGAAGAACGTTACACAACACAGAACTGGACGAATTGTATTCTTCACCTGACATAATTAGGAACATTAAATCCGGACGTTTGAGATGGGCAGGACATGTAGCACGTATGGGCGAATCCAGAAATGCATATAGAGTGTTAGTTGGGAGGCCGGAGGGAAAAAGACCTTTGGGAAGGCCGAGACGTGGATGGGAGGATAATATTAAAATGGATTTGAGGGAGTGTGGGATATGATGATAGAGACTGGATTAACCTTGCTCAGGATAGGGACCAATGGCGGGCTTATGTGAGGGCGACAATGAGCCTCCGGGTTCCTTAAAAGCCAGTAAGTAAGTATTTATGCTCGACCATGCCGAAATGTAGTAATTATACACCTGATAGTAGCCTTTAATGCACCTCATTAAAGTACACCTATTCATTATAATTCAGTTGTTTAGCCAGTGAAAAATCAGCTTTGTACTGATTGTACCATTATAAAACCGCAATTATCGATTATTCTCGGATATGCAATCGAAAGACAATTAGCGAAAAGTCACGGAGGTTGGAAATCCAATACTGTCGCAGAAGGTTATGTTCTGTTACTATAATAATTAGCGTTAATTGTAAATAATATTCAAATAAATTCAATTTGTCATCTCATTTTTCAATTCTAAATCAATTTCCAGGTTATATCAAGCCTAATCTTCATGTTATTCTCTAGATTATATCAAGTTCAATGACATTCGTGTTTCAGAAAAAAATCAATACTTTCGCGTCTGCGCACATCTCACAATTCAGGTCAGTTCCACTCCTCACTTACATAACCATAACATGAATACTTACGAATAATTTCAAGTTAGAAATATGGTCGAGCATAAAGAGTCGTATGAAACTTGCCTATAATGGTAATTAAGACGCTCGTATGAAAATTATGACACTCGCTTGCGCTCGTTTCATAAACAAACATACTCGCGTCTTAATTACTACCATTATAGGCTCGTTGCATAATGTACTATTATTTATTTGACCTAATACTTTCTCGCATCAGTGGCAGAAAGACTTTATTGAACTTATCTATTTTTCCTGTAGTCTCTCTCTCTCTCTCTCTTTCAGAGGAGGAACCTGAAAGCTTACACCACAGTCTAGTATATACAGTCACGAAGCTTGAATTGTGAGGGTGTTAGAAACAATAGACTGTTCCGGTACTATTTCGCATTGTCTGCAGTGGCGGCTGATTGATTGAGGCAAGTGAGGCCGGGCCTCAGTCACTTAGCTTAACTGAAATCAAATTTTGTGTTTATATATAATGTATTAGTTATTTGAATGAAGCATATATCGCTGTAGAAGCATTTGAAAACTTTTATGTATATAGCCTGTTTTGCAGTAAAATTTGTTCCTGAGGCCAGGATCGCTCGTGCCGGGTCTGGCTTGTGATGTATATAGACCTGTTTTGCAGTAAAATTTGTTCCTGAGGCCAGAATCGTTCGTGCCGGGTCTGGCTTAATGCATTTCATGTCCTTTCGCGGGCTTTGAGTTTACGCTTAAAACGTTGTAGCTGAGGCACAATTCGTCTGGCCTGGTCAGGTTTCACTCGACCCATCCATGGGCCGGCCTCAAGGGTAGAGTGGGGTGGGAATAGCAGTGGTGACTTGTCTTCCTAACTAGGCCATAAATAACAAAATTCCAGCTCTTTGGCAGGCAGAAACCCACTCGATTCTCTCCCCTTATGTCTCAGTTTATGACATAAGCGAGGGTGTTCTACTATTGTACTTCGTAATATAGTGAATCTGGGCCAATGTTGTTATGTATTTTGGGAAAATATAAACAGAAACAAATGAGAGAAATAATACTGGTGCAGTTAATTCATTGTTAGAGTGTCCTTTTTCGAGAAGAAATAATACTAAAAGAAAGGAAGTTTTAAATAAAGAGAGAGACTACCGAGATACCTACGATATCGCTGATAATTTTTCTGACAGATAATCTTAAAACGCGAGTTTCTATTGCATCCTGGTATGGACCACATAAATGGTTAAGTGGTAATGTGATGCAAAATAAACTTCTCTTGGCCTTGTTTGTTGCTGCCAAAGGAAAAAAAATAAAAAGAAAAGAAAGAAAGGGGAATTTCAACACATAATATGGGATGCTTCATCACACTGAAACAATCACTGAAACTCAGAGCATAACAGCTTATTTGGAGAGTGAAATTATTATTTTTCATTGATAGTAATAAGAATAGACTAATAATAGTAGTAGTAATAATAATAATACAGTAATAATGATATTAATAATATAATAACAATAATTATTAATATCATAAATAAACATTTCCTATCGGAGGCACTTAAACTAGTTGCATCTGGCCTCACCGAGGATTTTGATCACCGGCCGCTACTGATTGTCTGTAATGAGGCGATATTAGAAATCCTAGTGGTTGGCAACTATCTATGGATGCATATTTACTACGTATTGAGCTTCGTGACTGTATATACTAGACTGTGCTTACACTCTGCAGCCTGAGGCTTATTGTGCTTACGACTCCACTGTCCCCAAACTGCCATTTCCTCCATCATTTCCCATCGTCTGTAAATAGCCTCTGGTGTTGGAATTCTTGTGCATTTTCTCATCTCCTTTAAAATTGTCAATGTGTAGCATTTACAGTAGGCCTACATTGAATAGCGTGAAAACTACTTCGTGACGTCTCGATCTTGTGCAAAGTAGATTGTTGCGAAAAAGATTACATCCAGATGGAAGTGTTACGGTGCGAAGGTGTCCAGCTATTTCGTGCGGGACTCTGTTAATGACGTGTTAATGACCTCACGTGAGGATGCGCCTGGAAAAAGTTGAGCAGCAACTGTACAAGAAAAAAAATCAACGCTTCGCAGAAGCAGGTCCCTTCAGTTAACCATATGTACCTGCCAGACGTATTGTATGTAATCAGTTGCACTCTCTATTATGTGGGTACAGTAATTGCAAGTTTTGTTAGCTCAGTTGGTACTAACATGCTGAAGATAGAAGATACTGCATTCTCTATTCGATAAATGAAGTTACTGCCTCTATTTTCATGAGCCACTCTCCACATAAATCTTATAATAATAATAATAATAATAATAATAATAATAATAATAATAATAATAATAATAATAATAATACTTACTTACAAATAGCTTTTAAGGAACCCGAAGGTTCATTGCCGCCCTCACATAAGCCCGCCATCGGTCTCTATCCTGTGCAAGATTAATCCAGCCTCTATTATCATATCCCACCTCCCTCAAATCCATTTTAAATATTATCTTCCCATCTACGTCTCGGCCTCCCTAAAGGTCTTTTTCCCTCCGGCCTCCCAACTAACACTCTATATGCATTTCTGGATTCGCCCATACGTGCTACATGTCCTGCCCACCTCAAACGTCTGGTTTTAATGTTCCTAATTATGTCAGGTGAAGAATACAATGCGTGCAGTTCTGCGTTGTGTAACTTTCTCCATTCTCCTGTAACTTCATCCCGCTTAGCCCCAAATATTTTCATAAGCACCTTATTCTCAAATACCCTTAACCTATGTTCCTCTCTCAGAGTGAGAGTCCAAGTTTCACAACCATACAGAACAACCGGTAATATAACTGTTCTATAAATTCTAACTTTCAGATTTTTTGACAGCAGACTAGATGATAAAAGCTTCTCAACCGAATAATAACACGCATTTCCCATATTTATTCTGCGTTTAATTTCCTCCCGAGTGTCATTTAAATTTGTTACTGTTGCTCCAAGATATTTGAATTTTTCCACCCCTTCGAAGGATAAATCTCCAATTTTTATATTTCCATTTCGTACATATGACTCGGTTAAGAGGGAAGTATTATATGATATTCTTATTGAATTTGGTATTCCCAAGAAACTAGTTCGATTAATTAAAATGTTTCTCAGTGAAACATACAGCAGAGTCCGTATAGGTCAGTTTCTATCTGATGCTTTTCCAATTCACTGCGGGCTAAAGTAGGGAGATGCACTATCACCTTTACTTTTTAACTTCGCTTTAGAATATGCCATTAGGAAAGTTCAGGATAACGGGCAGGGTTTGGAATTGAACGGGTTACATCAGCTTCTTGTCTATGCGGATGACGTGAATATATTAGGAGAAAATCCACAAACAATTAGGGAAAACACGGAAATTTTACTTGAAGCAAGTAAAGCGATCGGTTTGGAAGTAAATCCCGAAAAGACAAAGTATATGATTATGTCTCGTGACCAGAATATTGTACGAAATGGAAATAATAATAATAATAATAATAATAATAATAATAATAATAATAATAATAATAATAATAATAATAATAATAATAATATGTACTACGAAAATTTTTATTAAAATTTAATTTATATTAATTATGCTGAGGCGAATGTCGCACCGAACCTGGCGATGTATTATTTTGTGAGGAGAATGATGGAGGACATACTGACCCTTTGGACACTTAGGCCACACAGTTAGTGTAAAATGGATGTTTGTCTGTATTGTGACCGGAATTACAGAAACAGTGTATACAGGGTGTTTCAGAGCTGGTGTTACAAACTTCCAGGGATGATGGCGAAGGGCACATGTATCAATTTGAGATCAGGAACCCTGGTCCGGAAATGACCGAGTCGAAAGTTACAAGCAAAAATAGTTGTGTGGAAATGGAATTGTAATTTGGCACCACGTGCCCTCCTTCCCTTAACCTTTGGAACAGTCGTGTACAAATGGTATGGGCCGGATGTCTCCTAGGTGGGTATTTGTCCCGATACAATCTATGAGCTTGTCTACTGTTCCCATTCGCTCATCCGTATTCGAAAATCAGGTCTGCTTATTCCGCTCTCGTGTACTCCTCCATTTCACTAGGGCTGATCGACTGGACACTGCAACTTGTACACATACACTGCTGTCTACAGACGTGCATATCAGGACCGACCATGTCCGGTACACATTACGCTATCTGCATTGCTTTAGTGTAGTTTCCTGTCCCCATCCCTCAGACAGCGCACTGAACGGAATACTGTTAGTAGACAACGTAAACAACGTCAGATGAATACAGTATGTGTAAGATGTACAGATAAATACACATAAATAAGGTGTACAGACGAATAAAATTATTTCACTTCCACACAACTATTTTTGCTTGTAACTTTCGACTCGGTCATTTCCGGACCAGGATTCTTTATCTCAAATTGATACATGTGCCCTTCCCCATCATCCCTGAAAGTTTGTATATTTAAGGTATTTATAGGTGGTAACGGAACTTTGTGTCCACCCTGTACATGAGTCGTTATATCTCCGTCAGACAAGGACGAACCAGGGGCGACTCAGGTGTCTCTTATGCAGATCTATAGGTCGTCTAGAATCCACCACCATAGCCATCTACCAATCTTTTGACAAACCGCGAGGAACAACCACCATAGCATACGATCGATTCAGCGTCACGCAAACACAAGTGGTGCCCTATTTTTGAGACGGAGATGATAGAAAGAATGAATTTTGCAATGTTAGTGGAATGATGGGGGAAAACGGAAGAACCCCGAGAAAAATCCTGACATTTGTCCACCACAAATACAACTGCGTCATCGTCGAGAATTGAATTAGGGTTCGCGGCAGTCGTACGCAAGCGCTCTATCAACTGAGTGACTAAAGTAGCTATTAATGTACAGTACATATTTAAAGCCACTTTTAATTATAGAATTAAATGAGTATGAGTCTTGATTATCTAATCAGTAGGAGTCGGATGTTGATGAAAAATCATCTTCTTATTTTTCACATTAGGACGATGCTTATTAATATAGAACTCCTATTTATGTTGATATCAACGTAAAAAATTAATTTCTTATATTGCATTTTCTGACGTTTTTGAACTAATAGGTCATTTTTACATCTTTTCGGCATTTTTTGGTCATTTTTAATATCTTGAAAAAACTTTTAGATCATTTAGAATGCATTTTACTTCCTTCTTTACATATAAGCTTGTTAAAGCTTTTTCTAAGCAATCAGATTAGTAGTAGGCCCTACTAGTAATTGCCTACTGAATAAATTAATAACAGTGAAGTTTGAGTTTTATAGCTTGGAACAGACTCTAAAGTCCATCCCTCATTTCACTGAAGGCTTCACTTCACACAACGGAAGCAATATAAAATGCTTGAAAACAGCTTAGTTTAAGTCAGGCTTTTGACCGCTACTGTTCTTTTGTTGGTACGAAGATGTCTTTAGAATTTATATAGCCTATGTTTGGAAGGGGGGAAACTTTCACCGTTTCCTGGAAAATAGGACGTTGTGTCCTCAATATGGTTCGGAAGGGATGTACTGCATTAGACAGTATTTTTAACACAAAGATTGCAAGAACGTTGCGCCCACAATTTGTTTTATCACTTACCTCCCCATCTGGAAGATCTGGTAACAAAAGTGAAGAACGGAAGGAGGAGACGGAGAATGAAGGCACTGACATGGACCATCCCTAATTGAAACACGTTATAATAATAATTAATAATAATTTATTTATTTATTTAATCCGACACCTAAGGCCTTCTCTTCTATCCTACCAGATAGCACATATAAATACAAAAAAGAAATACAAACACTGATGAAAATAATACAAATTAAATTAAAGCCCTATAGAGGGTCAACAACGTCAAAAGAACACTATAGAGCTCTCATCGAGCTAATACAAGAAAAAAGAAAGAAAACAGAGATAGCAATGATGATAGTGATAACTGATAATAATAATAATAATAATAATAATAATAATAATAATAAATACATTACATATTAATTGTTAATTTTACAACATCATAGTTACAATATTTACAATATGTCATGAGTTAAGCCGAAGTTGCGCAACCTGACAGGTGTACAACACGTGATTCCATGAACTAGAATGTGATTTTTAAATTTAAATTTGAATTTTGATATTGTCCGACAGTCTCTGACATGGTCAGGGAGACAGTTCCAGAGGCTTGGAATAGATATGCTGAAAGATGATGAGTAGAAGGATGTTCTGTGCGGAAGAATAGAGAGAAGGTACATGTTCCGGGTTCGAGGTAGTGAAAGGTAAACTCTCATTAAAATCTATAGTTTTCCCTTAAAACCTTCATTTTGTTGCATGTTCTTTTCCTTTATCTTAGTCAAATTCCAGGAAGTTGCCTCCTCTCTCCGAGATTTGCAGGACAGTCATTGAAACAAGGTGACTAATTTTTAAGAAGTTGTGGTGCGAGTACGGTGAATAATACTGTATTTAAATGTCATTTTTTTATTATTTTAAGGGCATTGTAATGATCATTTTGAGTAGATTTTTAGGTCATCAACATCCACCCCCTACTAATCATCATTTAAACATTTTGGAAAGTGGCGATCATGGCCTATATTTTAAGAAGAGTACCTCCAACAGCTGGCAAGTGAAGCCTAGACCTTGCGGCTGGGTTTGGGTCCACATTGTGGTGAGACGGACCAGTGGTTCGTGGCCGAAGTGCATAACTGCGTTGCGCGCGGAGAAATCGCGAGGGGAAGTGGGCCAAGGCTAGTCCCAGCCTTCATATCTCACTGCAGTTGTTTGCCACGCTGCAATGCTTGTCGCGACCTCTCATCACACACCGCGCTCGCAGCTGCTTTAAGGTCATCAGAATGAATTTAGTCAGTCTCTTCGGACAAGACCCTCGACTTCTGGACACTGCAAACAAAAACCAAGATCGTTCGATCCGGGAAGTTCTCTGAGATTTTTGGTGGAAAACTTAATTGTGGGGGTACTTCCCAATGGATCCGAGATTTCCGAATTCATATCCGTCTGAGGGCAATAAAATTTTTCAGCATGTCTTTCTTTGAAGGGAAATAAAGTTTATGTGCGTGTCGGACAGGAATGACACGGCTTAAGGCAACATTTAATGGTCATTTTCCATTCATGTCAAAATTAGTGTGGAAGTTTTACAGTGGACTTGTGTGGGTAATACCGGATCATTTTGTTTTTACTAACATTTCTGATATTAACCTGACTATATCTTTGGATTAACAGTTGAGAACCGCGAACACTATGTTACCCCCTTCCACGACCGGAGTTTGGTGATACTAGAACGATTTTCAATTTGATAATTTTCGTTAGGTTTCTATTTACTAAAAATACAGTACTGCAGCCGTGGCTCGCAGTGATAGCTGTGCATTTCTCTTACTTCCTGCCTTTCCCAACCCCCACCCTCTCACTCACTGGAATCAAACTCCGTTCCAGTTACTTATTTGTCTCTGACCTGCGAGTGGCGTATCGTCCAATGTCTCTCTGGAAACCAATATACCTCTACAAAAACGAAAGTTCCAAGTAGGATGGGAGGACGCATTTTTTTGCTGACAATACGATAGAATATTAAATATATGATTTGTCCACAAGTAAAGGGTGCGTCAGAAAGAACGGATGGATTTCACAGGGCAAGAAAATTGTAAGGATTCATCAAATCAAAAATGTATTGTTATCAACAGATTCAACAATACATGCAGTTTATTTATGGTATACAACATCATCCATATGATGTCCTTGGCTTTCGATACAGGCATCCGGGCGTTTTCTGAAGTTCGCCATCACTTTCACAGTCATAGTTGGTGGGATTGCCGCGATTTCTTCACGAATCATCGTCTTCAGTTCGTCCAGTGTATGTGGTTACTTACGCCTTCAAGTGGTCCTAAAGAAAGAGCTCGCAGGACGCGAGATCTTACCGTAACCTCGGACAATCTCAGTGCAATAGCATGTTTGCGGGCTGATCGTTGAGGTGGCCGGACAACCTATTGTCTGTCTCCACATTTGCAGGTGTACACGCGCTCCTTGTTCGTCCAGGTGATTTCTTCTTTAATGTTGAACCTGTGGTACGAAATGAAGCCACCCACCGCAAAACTGTATTCCGAGTTGGAATCCTAGCGTGACGTCCGATGTCGAAATGAGTCCTGAGTAGCGATCACAGACTCTTCATTCTTCAAAAATGTATCTGCGATGAAAGCACGTTGTACACAAGACCAACACCATATTCTCAACTGAAACTGCATTCTATGGCTGACCCAAGAGTCGTGGTCCCCCTCACTCTAGCCTTCCCCTCGCTGCGTATCGATAGTTTGAAATCCATCCGTTCTTTCTGACGCACCCTATATTACGAGGAAAGGGTTGTATAACATAAAACGGCATTATACTACATGTTACTCAGGAAACATTAAAAGGTGAAGGATTATTATTAGGCCTATTATTATTATTATTATTATTACTATTATTATTATTATTATTATTACTGCTACTACTACTACTACTACTGCTACTATTATTATTATTATTATTATTATTATTATTATTATCTCTGTACGTCGATCCTTTTTCAGCAAATGTACGATTAATGCGGTTAGATCTTCAATTTAAACTCACAGATTTACTATGTGATGTTAAATGAAAGCTAGATGTAAGGACTTCACAAATGTTGAACTTTCAAATCTTTGCCAAAAAATAAATATCCGAAGCTTCGTTCTTTCGCTTGCTCTGTTGAAGTCATGTTCGCTACAACTTACGTTTGTAAAAAATAATTTTCAACAATGAAAATAGTAAAAACCAAATTTAGATCACGACTGACAGACAAATACCTTCGTGATCAACTACGACTGGCAGTAAGTGACATAATTCCTGATTTTGAAACTCTGTCGCAGAGACATTCCGAAGACAGTTAATTTTAGGTTGTGATAATGTGTCCGATGTTTTCTTATTCATTTATTTCTTCGTTACACGTACTAAACATTAGTTTGTAGCCTTATACTGTATAAAATTATATTTAAGTGCTTGACATAAGGAAAATGAAAATCCGTTAATAAGTCAGGCAGCTGCTTCACTTCCCCTTCGGTTGTCCGCCTCCCTCCACAGGTGCTATGCACGTTGCAGGTTACACAGTGGCTCGGCGCACGATCACATTTTCGCCACGGCTGCAGTACAGTATTAACAATAAGTGTTTTTACTCACTAACTGAACTATCCAGGCGGACGTATTCAGTATGCAATGTATAATATACTGTCTATAGCACATTATCATACAATATGGAGAGTGCGTTTAAATTGAAAAATAATCAATATCTGGATATTTAAACAAATTGTTGAAATTGACGGCCGTTCATTTCTATGCATGACTGTATTTATTACAGTTCTGCATTTTTGCACCTTGATATCTCGGAAACGATGACAGCAGTAACACTATTTATTTCACTTTTTTTTTTTTCAGGGGATCATATCCTACGATTTTGTTGGTAGTCTGTAGAGATATATTGCACACATATTTCTGAATCATCTCTTACAGTATATATTTCATTTTATACTTGTTTATGGTCACATAACCTTATAAACTAGGAGAGTCAATATTGTACCGCGTGATATTTCGTATGAACGAACTCTAGTGAATAAAACAGTTGTTAGTTGGTTTATTTTCTGCATAAGTTATTTCTGTTTTCTGGATTCAACCTTTTTTTTTTTCAGGTTACTGCGGTTAACCCCGGTGATGTATGTAATTCTAATTTTTAGAACGACTCGCGCTATTGTATCATAGCCTGAGCACCACCACATAAAGTCAGAAGGGGTGGAAACTTTTTTTTAGTTCCTTCAGTTTGAACAAGCTTGTAGCAAAATATTTGGATGTTAAACCAAAGGCATTTGATAACACTGAACAAATTAACATTAGCCGTTCCAAACACACTGTTCTAGCAACATCGCTTCGTTTCTGGGCAAGTTACTGTTGATCTACCGCCCAGTTTTACGCTCGATGGACTGTAATGGGTCTGTATTCACTTGTTCACGGGTTTTGGCCGGCACTGCGTAAAAACGGGTCTAAATGGACACATTAGCTGGAAGCCCTGCCTTTATATCTCTTAGCCATTAGACAACCAGTTAATGTTAGACCAAGGATATACACCGCGCGGGTCGTGGGTATAATGCGGCCCCTCATTTGCGGTTATTGAGCCTGCTGGAACAAACACCTCCCGCCCCTACTTTTCTCTGACGTCACTGATCAGGGTTGTACTGTGCTGTCTGAAATTGTCACCAGTCTTCTGCGGTGTACGCAAAGCCGAAAGAATGCTGCTTTAACCTTGCAATGTAGCCGCGGTCAGGGGTTCAATGCTGTGTAAGTGTCTTTTCAACGTTGACTCCTGTGTTGCTTTAGTAAATTCCAGCGAAGTGTTGATTGCGCGTCGTGGGTCAGACCGTTTGTCTGTTTAGTGTGAGAGCGAAAAAAATCAAAGTAGTTTCAGAGTGAACTCGTGATTCCTAGTAGATGTATATATGCCGTTCTTGAAGACAAATTCCTGTTTCGAAATAGACATCAGTTTCTTTCACTAAATATGCTGTCCTGGGCCCATCTCAAAGAGCGAAGAACTATTCACTGTCTCACGTTACTCTTCAATATTCTTCAAAACTCTGAAACCCTAGCTACTTAGCTTCTCGTTTTCAAAATTTGTCCTCATATCACGAAATAGATACTCGCTCACAACATCATATCACACTCTCCATTCCTAAACACAGAACATCCTTCTACTCTTCATCTTTCACCGTCTCTGCAGCTCATCTCTGGAAATCTCTACCACAACATGTCAGAGACTGTCGGATATTGTCTAGTTTCAAAAATAAATTAAAATTGCATTTTTTTCAATTCAGATCCCTTTCAGTTATAAGCCCTTTTCTCTGCGATAGTTTTGTAAAAATATAGCCTATATATTTATTTTTCCTTCCTTTCCCCTTTTTGTTCTCTTTATCAGCTGATGAATTTATTATCATAGCATTTTTATTGTGAATTTTATTTAATATTCGTATTTCTTTTCTTTTTTATTATTATTTTCTTACATTCCATTTTGTTATATTCTACCTTACGTTTTCCATATTAACCATTTGTACTAAATGATTTGCTTTCACTATATTTCAATGTATTTTACTTTCTTTTTTCTATTATGGTATTTTCATGTTATTTAGTGCCGATTTTATTATGCTATTATTCTATTATTTTTTTGTAATATGTTAGTATTCTGTTCCTTAACTTTTTGTTAAATTTTAACTGCTTGTATATTTTGTGACCTGATAGAGTATAAGAGAAGACCCTATGGTCTTAACTCTGCCAGTATAAATAAAGAATTATTATTATTATTATTATTATTATTATTATTATTATTATTATTATTATTATTATTATTATAGCGTTTCTGAAACCCCCAAATTACATTTTTTTTTACCTTCGTACTCTAAAACTGCATCGCAATTATATATGAAATAACGAAAGACTGTGATTGAAATTGTATACAAAATAAATTATTATTATTACTTACTTACTTACAAATGGCTTTTAAGGAACCCGAAGGTTCATTGCCGCCCTCACACAAGCCCGCCATCGGTCCCTATCCTGTGCAAGATTAATCCAGTCTCCATCATCATACCCCACCTCCCTCAAATCCATTTTAATATTATCCTCCCATCTACGTCTCGGCCTCCCTAAAGGTCTTTTTCCCTCCGGTCTCCCAACTAACACTCTATATGCATTTCTGGATTCGCCCATACGTGCTACATGCCCTGCCCATCTCAAACGTCTGGATTTTAAGTTCCTAATTATGTTAGGTGAAGAATACAATGCGTGCAGTTCTGTGTTGTGTAACTTTCTCCATTCTCCTGTAACTTCATCCCGCTTAGCCCCAAATATTTTCATTATTATTATTATTATTATTATTATTATTATATACAGTAGTTATTGATGCAATAATAGGCTAATAGTAATGAATTATGTAAAATGTTATTGAAGCAAGGAAAACAAGAGTTTATATTGTAAAAGGCATTGAAAATATTCCGTTAGGTGGTAGAGGAATGTGACCAATGCAGAATTGCGGAAAACCGACGTTCTTGGAACAAATGTTACTCATAGTGTGTCTCAATTTGTCACTGATCTCTCGAGATTTGTCAGGGGACGAACACTGGTCCAACGGCAGAGTCCCTCACGGGGTTGGAACCACTTTGAACCCGCGGGCCGCTAATTCTGGAACGAGGGAATCAGCGTCTTGGTGCCGCGCTGCGTGTATAATAAAATGTTTTGGAGCGGGCGCTGAAAAACACCACCTGTTGCGCGTATCGCTATCAATTTCCCCCCCCCTCCTCCGCTTCCCCGCAGCCGAACGAAGGAAGACTTGATACAGCCGAGAATATTTACGATTTGCATAAGGCGTGTTTCCTGCGGCAATGGCGGATCAGTAGCCATTTATAAGCCGGAAGTGGCGTAGTTTTCATTGCAGATTTATTACTGACAAAACCCGGGAGGCACTTCCCATTTGTAACGGCCTTTTATCAACGTGGGATTTCGGGAGAGAAAAGGTTTGGTTAGTTATTACCTTAGATTATGTAGCGGAGATGTACACGACTTTCTCTCTCTCTCTTTGGCTCCCACATTTCATTCCCTGCAACAATTCAAAGAACAGAAAATTCGATTTAAGTGGAAGATTTTAAATAATAGGCCTACTGATATTTTTATCTATTTTGAATCTTGCGTACACTACTTTCAACACTTGAATATAAGTAATTGATTAAGTAGCGGACTTACTCGTGTTAATTATGTAAGTTTGTGCGGCTTACAGCTGTTTCGGTGCTTCATCACACCATCCTCAGAGCCTACTAGATCTCGGCGTCATCTCAAACTTCTCTGCCTGTTATGTGGGTGCGTTTGATTGTTGAAAGGTATTGAAAAGTGGAGTCAAATAATGTGTTACTTACTTACTTACAAATGGCTTTTAAGGAACCGGAAGGTTCATTGCCGCCCTCATATAAGCCCGCCAGCGGTACCTATCCTGTGCAAGATTAATCCAGTCTCTATCATCATACCCCACCTCCCTCAAATCCATTTTAATATTATCCTCCCATCTACGTCTCGGCCTCCCTAAAGGTCTTTTTCCCTCCGGTCTCCCAACTAACACTCTATATGCATTTCTGGATTCGCCCATACGTGCTACATGCCCTGCCCATCTCAAACGTCTGGATTTAATGTTCCTAATTATGTCAGGTGAAGAATACAATGCGTGCAGTTCTGTGTTGTGTAACTTTCTCCATTCTTCTGTAACTTCATCCCGCTTAGCCCCAAATATTTTCCTAAGCACCTTATTCTCAAACACCCTGAACCTATGTTCCTCTCTCAGAGTGAGAGTCTAAGTTTCACAACCATACAGAAGAACCGGTAATATAACTGTTTTATAAATTCTTACTTTCAAATTTTTGGACAGCAGACTGGATGATAAGAGCTTCTCAACCGAATAATAACAGGCATTTCCCATATTTATTCTGCGTTTAATTTCCTCCCGAGTGTCATTTATATTTGTTACTGTTGCTCCAAGATATTTGAATTTTTCCACCTCTTCGAAGGATAAATCTCCAATTTTTATATTTCCATTTCGTACAATATTCTGGTCACGAGACATAATCATATACTTTGTCTTTTCGGGATTTACTTCCAAACCGATCGCTCTACTTGCTTCAAGTAAAATTTCCGTGTTTTCCCTAATCGTTTGTGTATAATGATAAATAATGTGTGTGTACTAAAATTGGTCTGTGTGTTGAGAATTTGATCGGGGTGTGTTTTAGTGTGTTTGTATATTTCGTATTGTTCTAGTGTGTTGAGGTTTTGGTTCTTCTACATATCTAAATCTAGCACACAACACTAACGAAATAATATCGTACATCAGCCATAAAAAAAAAGAAACGACACAATACCAAGATAGCAAAACTAAAAACACAACAAACAAAGACACACAAATCAGAACACGAATTCCACCCAAAAATACACAACACAACAAACATAAGTTAACCTTCAACCGTAACGAAACCACCCAAGAACCAAAAACTCAACACACTAGAACAATACGAAATATACAAACACACTAAAACACACCCCGATCAAATTCTCAACACACAGATCAATTTTAGTACACACACACTATTTGACTCCACTTTTCAACACCTTTCAACAATCAAATGCACCCACATAACAGGCAGAGAAGTTCGAGATGACGCCGAGATCTAGTAGGCTCTGAGGATGGTGTGATGAAGCACCGAAACAGCTGTAAGCCGCACAAACTTACATAATTAAGACGAGTAAGTCCGCTAGTTAATCAATTACTGATATTTTTATATTTTCGCAATTTTAATCTGTGTCTATCTGAAGTAGTCAACTGGTCCAAGATGTAAACGCATTCTTGTTTCTGACTCATATCACTAGAGAGCGGAATTTAGACAAAAACCTTTTTTTTTTTTTTTTTCCTTGTTACATACAGGCTTGAGATTTAATATTTACATTTTTTATGGAAATATAGGCATAAATAAAGGGGTTTTATAGTTCCTAAAAATGCCTATTTCGACATTAGTGCCTTTTTTTTTTAAGTTTTTTTTTTTAATTTTTGCATAATTTTTCGTAACTGTTTACTGTTTTTTCAAATACTCTATAACAATAAAAAATTAACAGTCCTACAACTGATTTAAAACTTCGGTATACTTTTCTAATTTATTACACCCTATTATTACTTTCCCCTATTGTTTCGAATCATGGTTATTGACGTCCGATAATCAAAAGTGATCCGAATATATTTTGTGATTTTTGTACATAATGTATTCTATCCCTCTAATTTTAAACGTTTGTCTAGAACTGTTGAGAGCGTTTTTAGTTAATGCTCACATTTTGCTTATGATATCGTTTGTGTTTTGTTTTTTGAAGAAGTTTAGGTAAGGACGCAAATAGCGATAGCTGACGCACCCTTTTAACCCTCATTAACTAAAATCTGTCTGCGTTTGTTTACCTATATGAGCATGGCACACCTAGAAGACAAAAGCAAATAACTAGTGCCGGTAGTAGTAGTAGTAGTAGTAGTAGTAGTAGTAGTCATCGTCATCATCGTCATCATCATCATAATCATCATCAGCATCGTCGACCTGGTTGGCACGTTGGTATAGCGCTGGCCTTCTATGCCCAAGGTTGCGGGTTCGATCTCGGGCCAGGTCGGTGGCATTTAAGTGTGCTTAAATGCGACAGCCTCAAGTCAGTAGATTTACTGGCATGTAAAAGAACTCCTGCGGGACAAAATTCCGGCACATCCGGCGACGCTGATATAACCTCTGCAGTTGCGAGCGTCGTTAAATAAAACATAACATTTTAACATTTCATCAGCATCATCTTGTAACAGAAAAGTACTATTCTACTGGTGTTTACATGACTACTCCCAATCTCAATCTTTTGGAAATCTGAAGAAAGATCTATCATATTTTGCTAGGCATAGTTTTTACACAACAAAGTACAAACATTTCCACATTTAACTGACATTGTGTAGGCTACAACTATAATGAGAATAATCCCTAGGACATCATGTGTTTTTTTTTTTTAAGAATAAAGCTCATATCACAGTTCAACGCGCTATTCGTCACGTCATCTTCGATGTCTACAATCCCTGCCGCTAGATAGCACTGGCGAGTCATTCGCCACTTTTACCGTGAACTTTCCGGTATTATCATTGTAGAGTATTTGGTTTTTCTTAACACCCTGTACCGTTTACATTCCAAGACGGATAACAACAACTCCTTCCTATCAGTGAACAACACAATAGAGAAATCCTCTTGGCCACCCCTTCTCATTCTTACAATCTTTCAGTCGGCCTGGTAGCGTGGCCTTCTGTGCTCCAGGTTGCGAGTTCGATTCCGGCCAGGTTAACGGCATTTAAGTGCGCTTAAATGCGACAGGCTCATGTCAGTAGATTTACTGGCATATAAAAGAACTCCTGCGGGACTAATTATTATTATTATTATTATTATTATTATTATTATTATTATTATTATTATTTCATAGTCGCCAGTAACTATTCGTTATTTCCAGACATATCTTATGTTCTTCTGCATATCAGAGAAATGAGCGTGGACCACTTAATAGAAAGAACGAAATATTTTTCGTGCATTTTGTCGGCTCCGGAAATCAGAATATTTCTTTCTGCAGTTTGATAACATACAATAACAGTGTGTCGTAAAGCCAATTCAAGTTTATGCCTTTTTAGTAAACGAGCAATTACCCTTCATATTATGTTCTTTTGTTAGCAGGAGTTTGGTGACCA
The DNA here is from genome assembly GCF_040183065.1 of Periplaneta americana. Lineage (NCBI taxonomy): Eukaryota > Metazoa > Arthropoda > Insecta > Blattodea > Blattidae > Periplaneta > Periplaneta americana. Next base: position 11,157,577 of record NC_091119.1, on the reverse strand, counting down.
TAGAAATTAATTTCGTATTGTGCACTAGGAGGAAAATTAAAGTGTGATTCTGCCATGTCATACTGGAGTCTCGGGTTCGTGCTCAGTGATCTGAGTAAAGATTTTTGGAATACTTTATTCCCTTTTGTCACTCTCGTTTCAGAATTCTTTCGTTGGCAATATCTGGCCAAGTATTAAAAACGTCAATAGTCCATATTTGTTCTCTTGTATGTTTTCATAGCCTACATTAAATCGAGCCAACTCCAAAGATACCAGGAATCCTAGTAATGTATTGTTAAGCTGCAAAATATATCCTACTTAACTTACATGTGGTAGTCTAGAACCTGTTTTTATGCTTCGTTGCAATTTCAGCGCTTTGTCCAAAAAATTAAAAAATGTTTTTGCAAGTCCTGTGTTATTCTGAATGCGAATAAGTGTGGAATTGAGGAATTCACCTTTGCAAGATTGCGAAACACGAACCAATGACCAACAGGCCTGGCTGTATTAAGGACCTCATTGCAGTATCAGGATGTCACTTGAAATTAGACACAGGTATGGTGGATGTCCTATTCAAGGACTGCGATGTTCATTCAATTTATAGACAGATGAACTGTGTTACCATAGCAACCAGAGTGCTGCATTGGAGTTAAATCGCTCGATGGATCTCGGTCGAGTGTCGCACCCTGGAGTGAGATACGATCGGTCGTGATACGCTCGTAATAAATAGAAGCACAGTACAAGGTCATCTCACCGACATGTCTTATCTTGTATGGAAGGCGACAGATAAGATACACATATGTTTTGCTCACACGGTAAAAATAAGGCTTTATTTTCTGCGTTTATGGCAAACGTTTAATGGAACAGTCAATGGAACGTACCAAAACAGGAACATGAAGTTATAAATAAAATAGTATGAAAAACGTCGATATACAGTTATTATTGCTAATTAATAATTATTCAATATTTGATTTACCACATATATAATATGATAGGTCCATACATAGTGTTCCGCCTATATACTGCGACAATGTAGAAACGTTTTACAAAATATTATTGATATAGCAGTAGATTAATAACAATATTAGTACAGAGATAACGTCACAGAAAATACAATAAAAGGAATAATCATCCTGCACAACTGTTACAGACGCAAAGATTGATACACTAATTATTAGAGATTATTATTATTATTATTATTATTATTATTATTATTATTATTATTATTATTATTATTACTAGAAAACGTGATACAGTTCTTGCATTATCGTGATTGTGTTCTCTGTTTACAATAATTACATTTACATCCAATAACATCTATCAGATGTGGCAAAAACAAAATCACTCCTGTGTGGGGGGGGGGAAACATTTACCTACAACATTTATATTACATTTTAAAGCAAGTTTTGTAGTTGTACTATGGAGAGGTTAGTTAAACACTGCAAAGTTTTGAAATGATAAACATCTATGATGTTACTACACAGTTCATCACTGTAACAAGAACGAATATCTAACGCTCGGCTTATACCGTTCGAGGATTTATCGCTCGTGACAATTTTACCCATCATGCATGTGTGCTATCTATCGGATTATGCTATGAACTACTTGGCGCTCGAGCGAAAACATCCGATGCAGACCTCTGATAGCAACGTTTCAACTTCATCGGCTTTTTGTTTATTCAACTTTTTCGCTGTTGTCTAAAAGTAAAGATTGAGATGAATTCGATGAACTGATCCGTAATAGTTTCATTACATCAAAACTAATGCGTAAAATAGAAGAGAACTTGTTGTGTTTATGTGTGTAGAGTGTACTTTGCAGCTTGTATATAATCTATAGAATCGTTCACTTATTTCCACTAATAAAAATACAAATGACTTCTTTTTATTCAGTACAGGAATGTATCAACATATTATTCGTTTTAAACGACTGAGTAAACATATTTCAATGCGTTATATAGTAGGCTCGAAGTGATCGTCTTCAGCGGAATTTATCGATAGCCTTTCATTCAAGCAAGACTAATTAATACAATCGATTCTTTCGGCCATTAAAAGTGACTTAATTCACTGTACAAGCCATTCTCGTTTGTGTTTTGTAAGGATGTCTGTATCAAATTGATTGCAAGAGAGATGTCGTCATTTGTTTCGGATGCAGCAATTAAATCGATAGTCATTTATTTATAGACGTCGTGTATGCGCTCTGAATTTTTAATACAGGAAGAATTGCATGCATTCGAGCATCTCACAGGCAGAACGGTGTAAGTGACTGTTGATTGCAGCGGACTAGTAAAACGAGATTTGTTGTCTGAATAAGAATTTATTTTCAAGGCATGTTTATGGGCGATGTGGATTGATGATGTTGCAAAGTTGAGTTAATAGTCTGCATAAATTTTTCTCTCGTTACACATTTCAAATAGATCGAAGTAGTTACTGTATGTGATTTCTTTTACCCTTAACATCTTTTGCTGTCTCCGGAATTCTCGTTCCAGATCATATTTACACAAGCGGAAATCTGTGGCATTATCTGGACTGTTTCTCAAACAGTAGCTCGCAAATCGCTTTCCTCTTCAACTTCAGTAGTATACTTTATTTATTTATTTATTTATTTATTTATTTATTTATTTATTTATTTATTTATTTATTTAATTTGTTTGTTTGTTTGTTCGTTTATTTATTTATTTATTTATTTATTTATTTATTTAATTTGTTTGTTTGTTTGTTAGTTCGTTTATTTATTTATTTATTTATTTATTCATTCATTCATTTATTTAAACTCTATTTCACGATTTGTCGCGATTGTTTTATCCGCATATTATTAATCAGAATCACTTAATTCGTAAAGATCAGTAAACATCTATTGTATATCAATTATGTCGTGATTTTCGTCATCTCCATAAATACCAGGCCCTGGTAATACCTTATGTTAGGGACACACCTCTAATATATTATTAGCGTATATTTTTTAATTTCTAAGAGTTCACTCATATGTCTTTTTCAGCGCTTGAATATCTGTATAATGCTTCCTTACGCTTTTAAAATTCATAAAAGGTATTCACTGTAGCGTGCCTAATGCTGTTACCATTGGTTACCTGACACATGAACTTCAATCAAAACATCTATCTTCCAGTTCGTTATATAATCGCTGCAAGTTATTATATAAACACTATGGATCATGAATAAATTTGACGCAGATGCACTATTCATTGGTTGCTGGATCCTCGATTATAGTACAAAACGCTGCCACATTGTTATTAGGCGTTTCCCTAAATGAGATCATCGTCGGGATAGTCTGCAGATCCCACACCCTGGTCTTCAGCCCACAGAGGCCGGGACTTATACAGAGTGGGTCAAGAAAGATTGCACGGCGTGACAATGTGCTATTGTCACATCCGCCAACAAGGGAGGTAGATGGTTATGTGCTAATGTAATTGTATTCGTACACTGGTGGTTTCCGTCTAGAACAAACATTTGCAGTCTAAACACCCCACTTAAAAACCATTATCATTAGGCCTATATCTACTTAACATGGATGTCTCCGATGTTTGAATCGTTACTTCGCACGTCAGTTGTTATATTTCAAGTTTGTAGGTTGAGATCTGGCCGAGGGAAATGAATTTTTAGAGGTATTTAAATTAATATGACTTACTTCTGAATGACTGAGAAGCTTTTATCATCTAGTCTGCTGTCAAAAAATCTGAAAGTTAGAATTTATAAAACAGTTATATTACGGTTGTTCTTTATGGTTGTGAAACTTGGACTCTCACTTTGAGAGAGGAACATAGGTTAAGGGTGTTTGAGAATAAGATGCTTAGGAAAATATTTGGTGCTAAAAGGGATGAAGTTACAGGAGAATGGAGAACGTTACACAACGCAGAACTACACGCATTGTATTCTTCACTTGACATAATTAGGAACATTAAATCCAGACGTTTGAGATGGGCAGGACATGTAGCACGTATGGGCGAATCCAGAAATGCATATAGAGTGTTAGTTGGGAGGCCGGAGGGAAAAAGACCTTTGGAGAGGCCGAGACGTAGATGGGAAGATAATATTAAAATGGATTTGAGGGAGGTGGGATATGATGTTAGAGACTGGATTGATCTTGCTCAGGATAGGGACCTATGGCGGGCTTATGTGAGGGCGGCAATGAACTTTCGGGTTCCTTAAAAGCCAGTAAGTAAGTACTTCTGAATGACAGAAACCTAGGGGTTTTGTAACGTACAATTTTTTGTCATGTTAGAACATTGTTCCTTAAAAAGACTTCAAAGTTGACCCATTATTTCTCGTATATGTGGAATTTAACTCTAGCAATCACCATTACATTTTGTCATTGTCCCTTGTCAGAAATGGAATTTTTCATATTGTTGTGTTAGCTGAGTTTAAGGAAGCCTTCCTCGACCATGTCTGAAATATCTCGGATGACCACTCAAAAGTTACAGTAATTTTTCCTGTAGATATACAGAGAGTCAAATACAGGGTGAGTCAGGAGAAAAGGTACATGGTTTGAGGGATGGATAATATTGGTGATTCTGAACAAAAAAGTTTATATGAACATATGTTCTTTTTTTAACGGTTTCGGAGAAAACTAATCGCAACAATGAGTAACGGGAAAGTGCAGGTGATAGTAAATTAAAAGATTGTTACCTTATATTCTGTGTAATTGTGTACTTTTCTTTAAAAAGTCCACCGTCAACTTCAGTGCATTTTGCAGTTCCTATAGACAGTTGCTGTGCTCCTCATCTGAGCTGATTCGGACATTCCTTTAATTGAGCACAAGCATGTAAAATGCGAGCTAGAAGTTCCTCCCTTGTTTCCACTTTGCGCTTGTAGACTTTGCTCTTAAGCCAAACCCACACACAGTAATCTAATGGAGTAAAGTCGGGTGACCTCGGTGGCCAAGAAATGACTCCATCGCGAACAATTCAACGCCCATCGCACATGGAAATAGCCAATCAAGACAATATTACAACCTAATATAGTTTTGGTTGCGTTCGCATGTGAGTTCTGATGAAGAACATGAGACTGACATCGTGATTTTCAAACACCTGTATGTCAGATACAGGGTATATGTTCATATAAACTTTTTTGTTCAAAAACACCAATCTTATCACCCCCACATCATGTAACTTTTCTCCTGACTCACCCTGCATAAGGGACCGATACTTTTTCCAGTCCCTCGGCACTATAGTCTGGCAAGTAAATCGCCAGCTCTCGCGGATAACGTTCTTGCCGTCTCACGGCGCTACAGTCTGGTAAGTGATCTTTCGCGTAACTAATGAGATATTTATCATCATATCGCTGGCTTGCAACAGCTCAAAAGGTTCAAAATTTATCTACCTCTCCACCTTGAGTTGAGGGGCTGAAGAGCAAAGATTCTTCCTTGTTAGAAAGTTAAACTTTGACACGTCGAGCGCCGTCTAAGTGCCTAAAAGTGAGAAATTTTCGTAACTGAAAATATCCATGATCACTTTATGTGTTGTTTGTCGGCCTGGGTAGCATAGTCGGTATAGCGCTGGCTTTCTGTGCTCGAGGTTGCAGATTCGATCCCGACCCAGGTCGATAACATTTAAGTGTGTTTAAATGCGACAGTCTCATGTCAGTAGATTTACTGGCATATTAAAGAACTCCTGCGGGACAAAATTTCGGGACATCGGCGACGCTGATATAACCTCTGCAGTTGCAAGCGTCGTTAAATAAACCATAATGTAAATTTTCTTTCTGTGTTTGTGACTGTAACTTGTTGAAATGAATCTCTGTTTGTGAAAGCTGTAACCTAGGCTACGTGAACTGAATCGACGCTTTTGTTTTGTTTTAGGACAACGTATCCACACCTGAGCCCGATGTGACAGATGACGATCACTTTCCAGGTAAGAATTTAAATACTCAAGTCCAAAAGATGAAGGGCTCTATCTGGTTAATGTTACATCACCCTCTATCAGGGACGTAAATCTATGACACAGGACTCACAGCTTTACTTCACTCTTGTAAGAAGCAGTGTTAAGGATTTTATCGCTTTTTAAAATCCATTGCAATTGGTCGGGTTTGAACGCGCGAACCTCGAATCTAATGGCTAGTGTGATAGGCGTCTAGCCACCCGGGACAACGGCGAATGTTAGAGAAATAGTGGAATGATAGCTGAAGAAAGGGGAGAACTTCGGGGCAGCTGATCTCTCAGAGGATTTTCAGAATGGATACTCACTGCATTACTTTAAATGTCATCTGATATCTCCGGAATTTGTCGCTGTCAACTATAAATTCTTGGAACTTCACCGTTATATTACACAAACCATTATTTGCACATGTTAATTACACCATATTCTTTATTTATGTTGAACGTAGGTTATTGATGCTTTCGTTCTCAGAAAATAGTGTTTGATTTTGAAACAGAATGTACAGGTTCTCAGAATTTCAAAGTATTTTGTAACACAATTGCGGAATTCTATTTTCGACGGTAATAGTATTTCAACCCCTTACAGGACATCCGGTTGTCGTAGACAGCCCTGGGCCATACACGCAGACATTTTGTCCAAGTATGAAGAAGGCGAGAAAATACCAAACTGTCGGTTTCGACATCACATACCTGTGTAAACGAGGTCGTTTAATTTTGGAACGCGTAGCCATAAGTTAATTATAATTTTATAACCTTTCCCTGCGCTACACTGACTAGAATTACATTAGGTTAAATATTGTTTCATACGAGAAATGCAGAATTTACCTTTCATACTACAGGCATGGATAAATATATAATAGGATGCGAAACTTACTGAGTTTCCCGTAACACATGCTAGAGGCGCTAATGTAGAAATTGATCTTTTTGCCACCTGTTGGGCGTAGGCGAACTTATTACATCTAGCAGCGCACCAAGTGCCGAAAATAAAAGCTAATTACTCCATGCATTTAGCAGCGCACCTGGTGACGAAAATGTTAAATTGTGCAGAAAGTATTCCCTCCCACCCTCATCGATATTCAAAACTAACCCAGTTTAAAATAAAACATTTACATTTTTATTCCTCATAGCATCTTCTACTGAAAATTCTTATCGGAGCCAACAGGAAGATAAAAGAGACGATCTATTTTACACTACCCAATTAAAATATAACCAGACAGAGACAGAAAATAAAGCAAAAGTTTAGATAATTGAAGGATACACGGGAATAACGATCAAGGTCCATTTTAGAAAGTTTCGAGAAAAACGAATTTTAAAATTTAAGCACTTAATACTTTGTTATGTATGTATTTAATAGAAATTGACGTAGTGGAATGTCAAGAACGATTATTTCTTATTACTAGCTAGACCACATGATAGTACCTCCTTTCCAATATAAGGTAGCATTATTAACTCAATTTCGATTTTTGGTGGACCTTGATCGTTTTTCCCATGTACCCTTCAATTGGGATTGTATTCGTTGGGTATTTAGTGTAGAGCGCAATGGAAAAGTCTGCAAGAACTACGTAGATAGTTCAATAATTTATTATATTACTATTACTTTACAATACATTCTACAACACTATTTTTACAACGTCCATAAACATCACTGTTTAACATACACTGCTTATACACACACGTAGTATCACTTTATGTTCACTTATTAGCAAGTTTCTGGCTGTCATCTTGTCTCCTCGAGCAACGTCTCGAACGGATAAATAGAGAACTCTGGGTAACGTACCCAACACGTAGTTCTAATGTTCACTATCTGCGACGTTGGGCGCTGATCATCTTATTTGAGCCCCCTGCCGCCAGACGGTGCTGACCGCAGTTTCGCATCCTATTATATTTCCCATGCTACAGGGGACTGAGTGTGAAAGTTTTATTTTTTTTTAGTGTTGTCTCAAAGGGAGGTCTGTTTTTACCACAGTCTAGTATCGGGTCTCGAGCTCAGTCTGTACCTGGACGTTTTTGCTAACATTATTATTATTATGACGTTGTAAAGACCCTTTTGACCCATTCTGTTCACACTTGACACAGGAAGTTCTTCAGGTGTCCAGTGCTTGGTTGTCCATTCGGTTGGTATTGCGTTTTGTTGTGTGCCAATCTGTCACAGTTCATTCGTCATCCATGATCGATTAATTTTTATTCGTATTTTGCTAATTTTTCAAATACTGTTTTTGTTTTTAATGTTACTAATATTCTTTTCACTTATCTCATAATTCAGTCCTATAGCATGCGTTAAAAGACAAAGCCCGACCTTGTTGATGTTAACCACGTGACCGATATGCTTCTCGACATTACACCAATAATACCTGACAGCTAGCAGTTTTACGTGCGAACGACGCTGGTGCTGCTACCTACCTGCCGGGATGGAGATACTCGCGAAACAAGCTGTAATCAACTGCAATGTATATTGTTGCTGGGCTAGTTTATTTGTTAATAGTTTTATGAATTAGTACTAGTGTTAAAATGTCAGGGTGTATATGTGCTGTTTATAATTGTGACAATTGCAGCATTACAAATTGCTCCAAATCGTACTTTCGATTTTCGACAGTTCATAAAACGTAAGTCAACAACATTCTTTAGTAGGCCTAATTCCTTAGTCTTTGTGTTGATATAAAAATACAAATTAGTTTTTTTATTTAGACCTAATAAATAAATAGAAGTTAAAATGTATTGGATTTTAAGGTTTTATCAAATTAAGTTTTATTGTTGTCCACATGCCTTTACTAATTATTACAAGCATCAGATTACTATCAATTTTATCTTTGCAGTTGTCAGCAATTCGTATATAAAACATTACCGTAAATTCATTCCTAATATCAGATTGATTTTGTCTCGGTAAACCAAAGAAAAAAAATGTAACAATTAATTACGGAAAGTAATATGAAGTATGCAATATTTATCATAATATGCAGCTTTGATATAAGATAATAATTTTACATTAAATATTATTCAACATTTCTTAAGTGTTTCGTATATTATTCCACATTAGTAACTCACGTTTTAAACAATAGTCCGAATCTCGCTATGTTAATATTTGTATATGTGGACGTAATTCCATCCCTCTGCGCTAGATGTCAGGTCCGCTATTTTAGGCACTCACGCCAATGCTGCTAGTATACAGCTGTCCGGTATTATTACAGTAAGGTATTGGCTCACCAAGCGAGTACACTTGAGCCATCCCTATCGAAGGGGGTTCTAACCCCATCACAGGAGGCCGGTGCCCAACATGGGACATCATGGCCAACATTCATTCATTCATTCATTCATTTGATTACACTTCTTAGAACTGTAAAACCCTCTGAAACCTTTGACATTCTGTTTTACCGCATCAAATTACGTGTGATGATATTTCTTTAAACATAGGACCCTAGATATGGAATCTGTAATACGTGGCCTTTGCTTTCTTCTGTTTTCACATTCAGGTGAAACTTGGGAAGTTCTGAATTCCTTTACGTCAGAAATTCGTCCCCCTAATGGCGTCACTAGTTCACGAACATTTATTGTGGAACGAGCATCGATGAGGATTACATAAGTATTTTTACGTGGACAGATGTAGTGACGTCATTTCGTTATTGTCCTTTTAAAGTATAAAGGTTAAGGGTCTCTTTTCTCAGTTGTCTTTTATCCATTCTATTTTCGCATTAAATACGTTTAATAAACACAACAAATAGTTTGTAACGAGGTTTCATTGCTCATCCCATCTGTTAATACGACAATTAATGTTAGAAAACTAATGATGTCTTATCATAGTTGTCAGCTGGTAATGATATGTCCACATGAATCAGGGGTTGCAGGAACAGCACGTGTCGCTATTTGTGGCGAAATGAGTTTATTCGAGTTTCATGGACTGTTGATATAGGGCCATCATTCCATGCAGAAACCACATGTCAGTATAGCCGTCTCACATTTGGAGACCTGTGAAATCCTGGAAGCGCGCAGAAACAACTCGTGTAAAAGACATGTACCGATACATTGGTTCCGATTCCAGACGGCAGACATCTACGACACAAGAATACAAAAATTGTTCCCACTGAATGACAAATGTCTCAATTCTGGCGGGGAATATGATGAAAAATAACCCAACAATTGCTATATCTGTCCCAATAAAACTTTCCATGAAATTTTGTTCTCTTTCTGTAAACGGCCCCAGGGAAACTTATTTTTTACAGCCTTCGTAATTGCGCTCGAGTGGTCAAAATTTGTGTCAGCACATATTTTGACATTATTAAAATGATGTAAGAGAAAAGATATTTAAACACATTTTTCAAAATGGTGACCGTTCATTTCGATACAGGCTTCAATTCTAATGTGTGCAATTCCAATTACCTGTGTCATCCTTCGTACTAGTAACTCATGTTGAAAATAATTCCGTATCTACTCTATAAAAGAGTACCTTACGTACTATAAATTCAATCTTCACTTCTGCCCGATCCGAAAAAATAAAATTACTCAGACATGCTATCTACTGTCCGTCCAAGTGGTTATGTCACAGGATCGTAGAAAGGGGGGAAATCACGTGACAGTTAATTACTCAACAAGGCCCTTTTATTTAAGTTATTTTAAACATTTGTATAATATTACGTAGACGTACAATTCCTAACAGAAATTAATGTTTTTAGAAAAGAGCTAAGACAGCCCAGCCACTAGCCTTTACAGAGGGGCGAGCAGAAGCGAGTGGGGGAAACCGGAATGCGGCGTAGGCAAACGGACGACAGTACCTGTGCGAAAATATGATTCAATATTGAAAGCTCTTTCGTCACTGGAAAACGCGAACGTATTTCTTGAACGTACTATACTCTCTACAGTACTGTTTACTTTGACTGCATACGCGGCCTGGTTCTGTGTAGAGGAAGGTTGGAAGTTTACTAGTAGAGGGAGTGGGAGTGAAATACATTAAAAAATTCAGGTACAATAAAAATTGAAGTAAAAATAAAACTATATCCCTGTGTTAACCTGTGAGTTTATTTGCCAATCGAGAGTTTCTTTGGCACTGATGCGGCCGCTAAACTTTTATAAAGGCTGGTTCACAATAAACCGGAAACGAGAATCGGAACGAAAACGAAAACGGTAAAATTGTTAAAATGTGTACATTTAAATGTGAGCATTCACAATTAACGAAAAGCTTGCCTGAGCCGAGGATCGGGAACGGAGAGTTGGCCAAGTTTCAACTTTGGCGTTCACGTTTCCGATCACAGCCCACTAGATTCATTCTATTCCCATCTAAAAGCTATCTTGTCGTCGTATATTTTGTAGCAAGAAGACCGTGACATAACCTATGCATTATTTTGTTCTGTGCTGTGCATCATGGAGCAAGTTTTATTTGATGAGATTCTAATATTGAGTGTTGAGGAAAATCCTCACGTTTACGATAAGCGGCGCACCTCGTATAAAGATGAGAAAATGAAGGAGAATACGTGGCTTTCAATAGCTGCATCTTTGAACACCGATCGTAAGTGAATCATATTTTATTAGGATAAACTCCAGAACACGGACTGCACCCTTTCCCTCTTACTTCAAAATTCCAACCTTGTGCACACAAAATAAATTATTGGCATTGTAATTTGGTAGGTGCAATCCGTGTTCTAAAATTTTCCCTTTTATTACTGTATTGGTTGTATTACACACTACATATTCATGCTTCAATTCAATAACTACTGTTTTGTTCATTTTTGTTCTATTACAAATGTTTCTTCTCTAATTATTTTACGTTATGGTCGACTTAAAATAAGTTGTGATGATAAAGATGCATGGGCATATTTATAATACCGTACCTAATGAAATGTTTCAGTTTAAATTTCGAAGTTGGTTAACCTGTGTTTATGTTGGCTGCTTTGTACTCATGAGAGAACGCCATTGGTCAATTATACACAAATAACATGAGAATGCGTAATATCGACTTTACATATCGTTATTGACATGCATATCGATATGCATATCGTCTACGTTTTCGGTTTATTGTGAATCAAAAATTTTCATATTCACGTCATCTGCTTCTCGTTTTCATTCTGGTTCTCGTTCCCGGTTTAGTGTGAACCAGCCTTAAGATTTGAACCTGTCGCAACGTGATACGATACGACATGATGTGGTTTACGTGTTTGAATAGCTAATTCATGTGTCATTTAGAAACCTTTTTGCTTATTTCCGTAATGGGCTTGTTTCTCGTGCTGTAATTTCAGTAACAAGCGTTGCCGTAACAAAACGCACAATTCCGTCGGCCTCAGGAGATGCACTGCAAGCGAAGTATTTTTCGACAAGGTCGACGGGTGGTTGCGTAGCACTGCATTGTGCAGCCGGTACAGTTTCTTGACGTTCCGCGTCCTAATTGAAACTCAGCAGGGGCCAGGCGCTCGATCACTTCTCTGTGCCCGGAGTCTTTCTTCCGCCAGCGCTTACGTAACTGCCAGACGACTAATCATCCATGGAACACTTGGCTTAGCTTAGGCGAACGAGTACAGCAGAGGCTCGTGTAAACACAGCGTGGTGAGTTGCAGAACGGATGGCGAATATTTGACTGTTTTAAATAATTAATTGCCTTCTGGTGCAGTGTTAGAGAATGTGACTGGAACCCATGTGAACAGGTTCGATTTCAGCCAAGGATCTGCCACAGATCATCATCATCATCATCATCATCATTAGGGCTAGGATTTTGATGAAATTGCATCTTTTTTCTAGTAAGCCAGAAAGATAGCTGCTTTAGTATTTATATGTTATGTGATAAACTGAGCGTTTTAAGACATATTTGTTAGGGCATTTTTTTTTTTTGCATTTTTTGCTTTTTTCAACTCATCTTTTGTTTTATTCGGTCATTTTTTAGGCATTTTCCTTTAATTTTGGTCATAAATCGCCATTATTAATGTAAAATAATGTTCATTTCCTTTGATATTTTCTTTACATATTTTGTCCATTAATACTCATTATTTTGTATAATATTTTAATCGTTTTTCTACACAAATACAGTATTGTCATTTTAACGTATACTGTTTTCGCTGTAAGAAAAATCATGTAAACACAAGCACGTGGCTGTCATACCCGTGATTGGCTCCCAGTCGAAACACTTACATGACGCAGGAAAATATAGTCCGTATTTGGAAACTATCATCTTGTATTATTTGAAAATAAAATATTGAATTCTAGTTGTTAAATACAATGAAACATATAACTTCACTCATATGTAAAACGCTATGTAGAAGAAAAACTACTTTTATATTTTGTTATGTACTATGAACGCGGATGAATACAAACAGTAATACCGAGGTAGTCTGTTTTTGTAACAAGATGGCGTCACTTGAGCTCGTAGATGTTTACGTAAGCACGTGGTACTGAAGTATGGCTTCTGCATCCTCGGTGTGTGTGGTTATTAAACATAAGAGTGGAAATCCTCTCAAAAGCGGAGAAAAACAAATAGTCTTAAATGTATATAATAAGTTAAATCAGTTTTAATTACAGTAATTATAAAGTAAATGTTTCCTAAGCAAATGAAAGTAGCCTATAATAGTGAGGTTAGGTCTACGTGACGAGTAACGGGAAATGTTTAACATGAAACAGAATGTACAACAGTAGGCGGGAACACGTACTGAGAATCTATGGCGCCAAACAGCGGCCAATGAAGCCTCACTTCAGTCACGTGCTATTGTTTACATTAGGATTTTTCTTACAGCGAAAAGATTATAGTACACCCCGTGTAATGGATCAGTCCAACCACACCTTCAATATAGACTCCTCTATACCTGCTAATTCCGGATAAGAGTTGCCTTGTGGTAGACTACATGGAAACTAAAAGTAAAGTAAATCCATGGTGCTACAGCCCATGAAGGGCCAAGACCGACTAGCTGACTGCTGACCTCACGTCCACATGCCGACGCAGAGGTGAACGATCATACATGGAAACTACATCAGGTAAAATAATTAATTAAAGTGTACTACTTAGAAAAAATTATGTAAAATTTAATTTAATTGCTAATCTAAATATTAAGTAGTACAAAACGTCTTTTCCTACTAAGCCAATTATGTAACACCAATTTTTTTATAGCATTTTACGTGCATTTTTGAAAGATTTTTAGGTTATAAATGCATTGTTTTTAGGACTTTTTTTTTTCATGATTTATAGGTAATCAAAATCCTAGCCCTAATCATCATCATCATACTTAAAGAATTGAGAGCCACCTATGTTGAGCGGTAGTGCATTTGTCAACTGATAAATAGCCACGTTCAATTAGTAGGCTAGCGGTGTCAAAGAGGACGGAAGCTTTGTAGTTTCAATAATTTTAATCATGTCGCGCTGTCCATTGTCGTCAAGTCTTTTGAAGGCCGCTCCAACACTCCACGCGGAGTGCATATATAAACCAGAGTTGCAAATTTTAGCAGTGTGTCTTGTTCCATGTTATATTAATATATAGCAGCAACAAACAAGACGTGACAACGTCGCATTTTCATTTTATTATCGGTGCATGCAATAAAGACCTACAAATCTTAAAAGGAATGCCGCTGCCTAATAATTAAACGAGGCTACTATACTATCCTGCGTTCGAACATGTGTTCGACTCCAGCTTGGGCTGGTTATCAGGGGCCTATATCTTAAAACCGCTACTATGACAAGCTGAAATCAGCGAGTGACAAGTTGAGTAAATTTTATATTTCAATTGTTTTGACAAGCATGCCAAGTGGCTCAATTGTTGACTAAGTTTGACAAGTAAAATGGCAGATCACAATATATAGCGTGAACCATATTAATATCAGGGGGTTATTCTTTGAGATATTTTTTAAAAAGTTAATATAGTTTTGCTCATTTTTGCTTCCTTTTCGAGATAAAAATTATTTTATATGAAACATTGTGATTGGAATGACCTACCTGCAGCGGTCTTTGAGGGCTGTCCTTCCTTAAGGAGATTCAAGAATAATTTAAAAAGTTGCATATAAAGTGAAAATTAAAATTAAGGTGACATTCAACATTTAATTTTTTTTAAGGTGACATGTATTTATCTAGGCTGACGAGTTTACTTCCTTGGTTTGAATTGTAAATTATTTAAAACTAGCGTGTAAGAGGGCCTTAGACTAGAAATGTTTAGTTTAAATGTAGTTCTGTTTATAAGTATGCATAAGGATGTAATTATTTGACTTATTTGAACTGTTGTATCAGTGAAGCGAGGTGAGTCAGTGAAGTTATGGTTTTACAGTGCAGTGAACAGTTCCGATCAGTGATAATTTATAGCGTCAATGAAATGTGTTCTATAGTGTCAGTGAAATGTGTTACAGAGTGTCAGTGAAATGTGTGCTAAAGTGTCAGTGAAATGCGTCATAGTGCCACTACAGGGAATGAGATGAGAGTAAAGTGAAAGACTATTGAAACTTTTGTAGGACCTATACATAATTATGTAGGTTGTATTGTAAAATTAGGTATTTTATTTTATGTTTTATTATTATTGTGTTAAATTGTATTGTGTATTATTATTGTATTGTGTGTAAAATTGTATATGTGTTGTAAAACTGTATTGTGTATTGTAAATTTTATTGTATATTGGTTATCATTTTATTGTGTATTGTTAATATTGTATATACCACTGCCACCGGGTGCTTGCCCACTTGCAGTGTAAGTAAATACATAAATACATACATTTCATAGTGTGTTTTGTGAAAGCCATTGATTTAATTTGAAATATTCTCATCAGCTGATCATCTTATTTGAGCCGTCAGATGGTGCTGACCGCAGTTTCGCATCCTATTATATATTTATCCATGAAGGGGGCCTGAATAAATTTGGCCTGATCTTCTTCACATCTGACCTAGCATAGAATGATAGCTTCCTCTTCCGGGGCCGCAGAACTGGGACCTGCACTGTGTGTGAATATGCAATATTATAATCTTCGTAATTAAACGAACCTTGTCATTGATCAGATATGATATTTGGAAGAGTTGGATCGGCAAAGAATCAGATTTGCAGCATCGTTCTGGGGAACTATCTGGACGGAAGCGAAGTGACCCGATACCGCGGCGCTCCGCTCAGGAAGGGGGCGTGAAGAGGGGGGTTGCAGTGCGGACTGTACAGTAATAACAATGCACGACTCAAGTGAGCGGCAGGTTCCTTCAACCGGAAGCCGAGTGGCCTGACAGGTTGGTCTGTCTGCCGTCAGATCAGTCGAGTCTCGGAGACAAACCTGGACCGAGCGAGACTGGGCGCAATTCACCTGCAGCATGAATAATGGATAAGCACTTCCTCCCTCCCTATCACAGGATGCTCCCACACTGCTGTGGCAGTCCTTCAAAACGTCCCGGAAAATCCGCTTCTTCTCTAAAAATTCTTCCACGTCGGTCAGTTGTCCCGAATTCACATTACAGGATCTCTATGGGTGACATCAGCGATGAGTGCAATAACTGCACGAAGAGGAAAAGTAGCCTTACGTTCCAGAAACTGTAATTCACTTTAGTAATTATGTTTTCCTTCAGACATAGAGGAAAAGGGGCACAGACAACCCTCTGATATAATATGCTTTCATTATAAGAATGCCATTTTCAGGCGTGGTCTTTCCAAACTCAATAACCACGTTCAATTCCCATCAAGTCGAATGAAATTTGTTGTGGAAAATACGATATTTTAAACAGGTTTTGTAGTAGTATTTCCATTTCTACCACCATCCCACCACTATTTTGTGGTAAGTTAGATTCAGCTCTCATGGTGCACTTCGAGCAAAATCTATAACGACAAAGAAATCAAATCTTTCGCCACATTGTAAAATCCATAGTATTCGTACATCGCTTCACAGCTAGAATATGGAACATGTCAAAAAATCTTAATAGTACCTACTACAAAGTCTTACAGTCCAGTTGAAATACTGTATATACAGAAGAGTTTTACAATATACTAATACAACACAAGGGGTTACTTAATACAAGCCAGAAATATTCATGCAATGTTGTTAAATGTCATAAATCCACCTACAGAATAGAAGATGTGAGAAATTAGGTACTTCTTTAATTTGGTTTTAAATAATCTTATATTTTGAGTTTGATTTTTTGTATCCATAGGGAGGCTGTTAAAAATATTTACTGCCATATAACGCACTCCTTTTTGATAGCACGATAGACTTGCCGATGGAGTATGAAAGTTATTTTTTGACGATTGTATTTGTGCTATGAACTGTTGAATTAGTTACAAAGTTTTCACGATTACATACGGGGAAATATATTGTACATGTATTCGTACATTACATTCCATTATATGTATACTTACTTACTCACTGGCATATATACACATACATACATACATACATACATACATACATACATACATACATACATACATACTGTACACACATGCATATATACATACACACATACATACATACATACATACATACATACATACATACATACATACATACATACATACATATATACATACACGCATACATGCATACATACATACATAAATACATACATACATAAATACATACATACATACATACATACATACATACATACATACATACATACATACATACATACATACATACATACATACATACGTAGAGGGAAAGAGTTATAGTATTTTATACCCTTATTTTATTTTTCCGATCTGCCACGACATACACGATGTCATGTGATCAGCACAGCTCCTGTCATCTATCTGAGGCAACCAAGAATATCACATAGATTGTGAAAACCAACAGTATGATTCCTGAGATGTTGATACAGTGTCGTAAAATAACCCAATAAAAAAAATTAGAAAAATTATTGGCGAAATTTGTAACCAACTAATGTGACTGTGAAGACTGTAGTAGTAGTAGTAGTAGTAGTAGTAGTAGTAGTAGTAGTAGTAGTAGTAATAATTATAATAATAATAATAATAATAATAATAATAATAATAATAATCTGATTGCATTTGATTTTCTTATTTTTCGTTATTCCACTATGCTTTATAGATACGTATAACGTGTTAGAGCTAATCAGTGAAATCGAGAAAAGAAAAAGAAGAAGAAGAAATAGGCCTATCTACTAATTATTGCATTGTGTAATAATCGATCATGATATTCACATGCATAGGCATATTAGTTATTTTTTCCTTACATAAATGTTTCGAAAACTTCTTCCATTTGTATCTCTATCGGAACATATATCGACTTATCTGATTCATCGATGAATATTCATGGAGATGAACTTTCTCACTTGTTAGGTTGATAATTTATCATCACGTTTATGCAAAGCCTTGCCGACTCTCTCGGACGCAGCAGACTGGTTTCGTAACTGGTCTGCGCTGCTCATCCTTCAGTCTGTTCTTGGGAAACCTCCTCGTGGTATTTCTTTTAGTCAATTAAGGCGGTGTTTATGCAGAGAAATACCCACCATCGATCGCTGTACCTGATTAAAATACATATCTGAAACAAATTTGCTGTTCGGTGATTTAAAGCTGCGGTACTTGTTGTGTCCAGGCAGGAAGTCAATCATTATGGCGCGTACAAAGAGAAATTGGAGCCCCAAAGTCTTGAACAAGTTCGAGTCACGCCTAGAGATTCGGCAACCTGATTTTTTCCACGGTAGTAAGACCCAAAACACCCTGGCAGCGGGGCCCAGAATCTTAACAATTGAGCATTTATAAGACTGTCAAATAGAAGGAAAAACTTCTAAACAAATAACTAGTTACAAAATTGTCTAATAAAAGTACCTACGCAAGAAATTTGTTACACAATTTCCAAAGAGAAAAAAAAAACTTATTGACAAGTACCTATTTACAAGATTGGCAAGTAGGAAAAGCGTTTCAACATGAAACTATTTAAAAAGACTGCTAAATAAGAAAAAAAAAAGTCCCAACAAGTAACTGGTTACAAGACTGCAAAATAGAAAAAATGTTTCGGCGAATAACTAGCCACAGGGCTGCCAACAGTCAACTAACAATAAGACTGACAGATAGAAGAAGCGTCTGAACAAGAAACTAACAATACTGCTAAATAAGTAAAAGAGTCCCAACAAGTAACTGGTTACAAATAGAAAAAGTGTTTCAGCAAATAACTAGCCACAGTGCTGCCAACAGTCAACTAACAGTTAGACTGACAGATAGAAGAAGCGTCTGAACAAGAAACTATATAACAATACTGCTAAATAAGAAAAGCGTCTCAACAAATAACTGGTTAAAAGACTGCCAGACAAGAAAAACGTCTTAACAATAAAATATAACAAGTTACAAAACTGCAAGTGGGAAAGACATTGCAATAAACAATTGCAAGACTGCCAAATTTTGTATTATTTTTATCATTGATTGTATTTTTTGTATTTGTGTGTGCTACCTGATAGGATGAAAGAGAAGGCCTTAATCCTGTAAATAGACAAAAGTGTTTCAGCAAATAACTATCCACAGGGCTGCCAACAGTCAATTAACAATAAGATTGACAGACAGGAGAATCTTCTCAACAATTAGCTAACAACAGAATTTCCGAATATGAAAGCTTGTTAAAAATCATCGTTACAAAATTATCGACTAAGAAAAGCGTCTAATCAACCAGGTGCAAGATCGCCAAACACAAATCTTGGAATGAGGGAACTCTCCACTCTGACACACACAGAAACGTTTTCTGTAATAAATCCAAAACCAAAAGATCCGTGTTCGATTTCTGGAAAATATGTCTATATTTATTTCCCTCGCATAGGGACTGGCCGCTGGTAAAATGTTTGGCATGTTGTTATTTTAACTGGTGGTCTTGCGATATGCTAACCACATAACCAAGAAATATATTTGTGGATGTCAAAATGTTAGTTGCAAGTCTAAATGAAGGTGCGCAGTAGCGAAAAGTGTCAATGTCTTGTATATTTATTAACATATGACGATGATGATGATGATGATGATGATGATGATAATAATAATAATAATAATAATAATAATAATAATAATTTAATAACTAGTGGCTTGTGCAGCAAATGCTGCAAACTAAGTTCGTTAGACGTTCAAATAAACATTTTTCAGATTTATTTTCAGTGAAGAATACCAGACATCCTGAAAGTTATTTGCTTCCATAATATTGAAACATATTCCCTCTTAATGTTTTTTTATGCCAAATACTTTTTCTTGAACCTATACACCTTCAGTTTTTTAGTTTGAACGTGAAAACGCAAGTAACAAAGTCAGGACGATCAGTCGGTTTTCCATGTGAGAGTAAAGCAAAACTGTAGCTATTTCAGGTCATTGCGGAATGTAGGTGAGAGTTAAAAAATGTCAGGTTTGCTATGTTTTCGAACAATAGACATAGCGTCTTGGTATAGCTGCTGCATGTTTCGTAAACTACCTTGAAATGTAAAGGGTAAAATCATTTTATCCTGCTAAGAGATCTTGCTGAAATGATCGGGAGAATACAAAATTTTGTAGGCCTCTTATTTTATCAGTAAGTAATACTTTTTGGTCTTTCCTTAGGAACTGTAATTTTTGCGGTCTCTCGAGCCAATACTGAAGGGAATGACCCATATAAATATCTACACCACACCGCCATTAAGTATATGAAAAAGACTCAACCCAACTTGATTAATTAGATTTTTAATCATGTAAGTTTTATTGTTTTCAGTAACGTATACTATATAGCCGCCACTCAGTAAATTATAGAAATCAAGATCTAATTTAAGATATTCTCTACGTCTACTTACATAACCCCAAAACGTTTCACTTTCATATCATCAGTATAGCATTAATATGTATAATTAATGAAAAATAGTCACATCATGGCATTAACTATAATAATATTTTATTTCTAATGATAATAATGTCATCAAACCACCTCAAGTTTTGTAATTTTTAATATCCAATACACAGCTGTACTTAGAAAATTGCACACCACAGAATCAGACCTGTTAGTTAATTGCACACCACAGAATCAGACCTATAAATAATTTTTAGTAAGTCTTTAGTAAGTTTTTAATAACCAATTTAATTTGAGCTCTAAATATGTCAGCATTCTTGCAGATCATGGCCTTCGTGTAATATTGTTTACTGTAGTGTGTGTTTTGTTTTATTCTGAAATGAAATTAGTTAGTGACGACAGATGGATTTTAGAAAATAGGAAAATTATGTTGGAAAATTGACATTTCATTGAAAACTACTATTTTTCTGAAAAACTTTGGGTCCCAAGCATCAAAATGAGGGGTCATTTATTAAAATCCGTTCAGCCGTTTTCCCGTAATTTCCATTACCAGTTCAAATTATATATAGATAATAATAATAATAATAATAATAATAATAATAATAATAATAATCTACTCGTAGATAGCTCTCTTGTAAGAATTATCCGTCCAAGTGTGAAGGAAATTGTGGCACAGGCTGTGGGAACTCCTCCGTCTGCCAGCTACGGCAGTCTACCATAAAGAACACCGTCCGTCTCACTGCAGTTGGATAAAAACAAACGCATGGAGGGTGTTGAGGTGTCCTTCACAAGGGACATTAAACCTCGTCGCCGTCCTGCTCGTTGTTATTCGACAAGGCTTGTCTACACATCACCGCCCTTATCTCTCCAGCCTGGCCATTCGTCTTCATTAATCGTGGGTCAAACGGCTCAGCACGTCTCAAGGGCCTGGCCACACGCAGGGCTTTCACGTGCCTTTGCACCATGCCATTCAGCAGAGAGCACAGTTCGTGTTTTTTTTTTTTTTTTAACTAATCGTTACTACAAATGACGGGCCCGCACCAAAGTGATCGGAGTTCTATTCCCAGCGAATGCGGAATTTATTGTAGAAACTGATGTGACATGCAGCTTTGGAAGTGACGTTCGTAGGTTTGACTCCTGCCTAGTACATGGATGTCATGCCCTGATTTGTCTTAAGTGGAGGCCTGGCCTCGTGCTGACTCCACGCCACGAGAGTCCTTCCTTGTTTGTCTATATTCGAAAGAATAACAAGACCACGTGCATGTGTTTACATCACATCGACGGTTTACAAGCAGAACACATTAAGGGACGTTTTTTTTCCAAATGAGTTTAAACTTGGCTTTACTTCATGCTGGTTTAAGCCTGAGTTTAAACTAAAAATCATTTTCCCCACGTTGGTTGAAACTTAACTTCATTAACACTATATTAATATATCTGCGATTTTTCTAGTAAAAACGTTAGTTTCGACTGACAATATTATACTTCAGTACTTACTTACTTACTTACTGGCTTTTTAAGAAACCCGAAGGTTCATTGCCGCCCTCACATAAGCCCGCCATTGGTCCCTATCCTGAGCAAGATTAATCCATTCTCTACCATCATATCCCACCTCCCTCAAATCCATTTTAATATTATCTTCCCATCTACGTCTCGGCCTCCCTAAAGGTCTTTTTCCATCCGGCCTCCCAACTAACACTCTATATACATTTCTGGATTCGCCCATACGTGCTACATGCCCTGCCCATCTCAAACGTCCGGATTTAATGTTCCTCATTATGTCAGGTGAAGAATACAATGCGTGCAGTTCTGTGTTGTGTAACTTTCTCCATTCTCCTGTAACTTCATCCCTCTTAGCCCCAAATATTTTCCTAAGCACCTTATTCTCAAATACCCTTAACCTATGTTCCTCTCTCAAAGTGAGAGTCCAAGTGAGAACAACCGGTAATATAACTGTTTTATAAATTCTAACTTTCAGATTTTTTGACAGCAGATTAGATGATAAAAGCTTCTCAACCGAATAATAACAGGCATTTCCCATATTTATTCTGTGCTTAATTTCCGCCCGAGTATCATTTATATTTGTTACTGTTGCTCCAAGATATTTGAACTTCTCCGCCTCTTCAAAAGATAAATTTCCAATTTTTATATTTACATTTCGTACAATATTCTCGTCACGAGACATGATCATATACTTTGTCTTTTCGAGATTTACTTCCAAGCCTATCTCTTTACTTGCTTCAAGTAAAATTCTCATGTTTTCCCTAATCGTTTGTGGATTTTCTCCTAACATATTCACGTCATCCGCATAGACAAGCAGCTGATGTAACCCGTTCAATTCCAATAGAAGATAATAAATATTATGTACAAGTGAGGTTATGGATGCGTAGAATTATTCGTGTGAGAATTGATTATTTCGAAAAATGTAATGAAGCAGAGTCTTTAATAGGTTTAGAATTCGTAAAAAAAACAGCAAACAGTGTTTTACATCAGACGACAGACGCCTGGAACGCGATCCATTGCCCATTACCCTAACCACACGGAAAGTGCAAAAGTGGGGAGAATAGTTTTGAATAGTGCGGAACTGGTGAAAGAAGGGTGCAAGGTGGAAAACTAGTGGAGATAGTCCTCCGTCCAGCCACTATTTATGGCTATCCCTAGCAGAGATATTTATTGGCGACATTATTACGAACTGACAGTACAATCAAAGTTACCTGAAGTCGTATAATGTCTCGGCAAGCGTTTTAATTGGCAGTCTTTTCTCACCTGTGGTTGATACGCGATTTTACCCCTTTAGACCACTAAACCAGAAGTTGTCTCTTCACCTAGCAGGAAGTTTCCCCCTCTTATACATTTTCAATGATGCTTCCTTGCGAGTTAAATCCCAGGGCCCCGAACATGAAAAGAAAATTTTGGAAACCATCTGCGCTCCCCGATATTATCTACGATGAAGGGCTGAGGGTAGTAAAGTTGCAAGTGGGAGGGTCCGACAAGACTTTTTTTTTCTCCCTCCGTCTCACGCGAACTTGCGACCGAGAGAGGGTTAGTGAGATAGGGTTGGGGTGTAGGGGAGGGTGAGGCTGCTGTTTAGCGCCCCCCGACGGGCGCCGGTCGGGTAGTGACGCAGAGAAGGAAGGGGGATGAAGTTGTGAGGGTTGTAGAAGGGACAGATAGTGTGGATGTGTACAGCTGCTTTCTTGTGCAGTTGGAGCCTCCACTGTAGGCTACCTGCGTTACAGCTTAGGCGACTGATATTCCTTTGTATTAGGCCGAGGTGTTTCTACCGTAAGATATTCTCTACGATGTCTGGAGTTCAGTCTCCAGGTTTGCTGCAGTATTAATTCCCGAAGTTTTTTCCTCATTTCCTCCACATATTTCTTCTAATCGTCGTGATTTTAATGATAATAGTACATTATGCAACGACTTTTTATGCTCGACCATATTTCTAACTTGAAATTATTCATAAGTATTCATGTTATTCTTATCTGACTGAGGAGCGAAACTGACCTTGTGCAATATCTCTTAAATTGTGAGATGTGCGCAGACACGAAAGTATTGATTTTTTCCGAGACACAAATGTCATTGACCTTGATATAATCTAGAGAGTAAAATAAACATTAATCTTGATATAACCTTGAAATTGATTTATACATTGAAAAACGAGATGACAAATTGAATTTATTTGAATATTATTTACAATTAACGCTAATTATTATAGTAACAGAACATAACCTTCTGCGACAGTATTGGATTTCCAGCCTCCGTGACGTTTCGCTAGTTGTCTTTCGATTGCATATCCGAGAATAATCGATACTTGCGCTTTCATATTGCTACAATGGTGTTTTCTGATTGGTGGAACACCTGAACTTTAATAAATAGGTGTACTTTAATGAGGTCAATTAAAGGCCTGCTACCAGGTGTATAATTACTACATTTCGGTATGGTTGAGCATAAAATATTTTTCAAATACTATTGTGGGTCCCTATCACCACGGCATGGCGCGTCCTCAGGTTGCGGATAGAGGAGACGGCCTCCAGATATGGAGGGTAGCTGCGAATATATTGAATAAGCAGCTTGGAATATTGGAAGAAGGGCTAACAACCCAACACCGTAAAAAAAAACAGCTTATTAGGAAACCCCAAAATAAACCTCGGAATGGAATTGATTCTCTGGGACGACCACAGCCCTAGGTCATATATACCCCAGATAGGTCGGCCTTACAAACTTTGACGTTAACAACTTTTGTCAGGTTTACTACGCTGCCATCTAGTTGTTACATAAGGAGTCACGTCATAATTCCCATTTGAATTGCATTAGCGACTGTACTGCCATCTCGTGTTCGTTTACGGCGAACGGGTGGCGATCCTGGCGATCTTCAAAGTGCAAACGATTTCAACATAGCGATGACCTATCTGTTACATATGTGATCTGGACCACAACAAAGGAATAAGCGCAGTGGTCGTCAGCACTCGCTGAACTGTGCAAAGGGTAAGTGGAGCCGTCCCGTTTGCCCCGTAGTGCAGCAGGAAGAGATAGAGAGCATACTCGCTAGCAGCTACGAGTGCATCATGGTTCACTGTATTCTCCGCGGGTAAGAGACGCTAGCCCCAGGGTGCTCTGTGCTGACGACCGCTGATAAGATTATGAGATTTGTATAGAGGTTAAGGGTGTTTGAGAATAAGGTGCTTAGAAAAATATTTGAGACCAAGAGGGATGAAGTTACAGGAAAATGGAGAAAGATACACAACGCAGAACTGCACGCATTGTATTATTCACCTGACATAATTAGGAATATTAAATCGAGACGTTTGAGATAGACAGGGCATGTAGCACGTATGGGCGAATTCAGAAATGCATATAAAGTGTTAGCTGGGAGGCCGGAAGGAAAAATACTGACCGTGTCTCTCGTCCTGAACCGAGAGCTCCCTAGTGCTTATAGCCACGCCTCTTAGGTCTGCTCGGACCGGCACGGGAGCTGCAGCGTGGCGGCACGGCAGCATATTACATGTCCTGAAAACATTACCCTATGCCATCGCAGGGATCTTTACTGTTTATAATACTGGAGACTGTAATCGTGGTTACCACTATCGCTATTATCTCTGATGGCGATTTCCTAAAATGTATGTACACACTAGGCCACTCTTCGTTCAGTCTGGAAAACAGCTGAATTACTATAGAGCAGCATTTCTCAAAGTATGTCCTGGGGTTCCGTGAGCCCTATATGATTTTAAATGTTATGCTATACTTTTTTTTTACTTGGTTATTTAACGACATTGTATCAACTACTAGGTTATTTTGTATCGATGGGATTGATGATAACGAAATGGTATTTGGCGAGATGAAGTCGGGGATTCGCCAAAGATTACCTGACATTCGCCTTACTGTTGGGGAAAATCTCGGGGGAAAAAATCCAACCAGGTAATCAGCCCAAGCTGGAATCGAACCCGCGCCCGAGCGCAACTCTGGATCGATAGGCAAGCGCCTTAGCCGACTGGGCTGCTCCGGTGACTATTTTATACTTAGTGGATACTATAAAAATACATAAATGTTACGAAAATATGAATCAATAATAGCATGAAACCACCGATGATGATGATAATAGTAATAATAATAATAATAATAATAATAATAATAATAATAATAATAATAACAATAATAGAATCCCTATAGTTGATACCAGATATTAAATAAAGAAATAGAACTGCAATTGCAATAGATGTTTGAATAAGGATACGATAGAATCGGTATATTTTTGGCTAAGGTCAAGTTCATATTCTTTCCAGATAAACTACATGATAATTCTGTGACCCTGAAAGCTTCATATTCGGAAGTGGTTAAGTTTCCACTCGCTAGCAAGTATCACAGCTACCGTGTCAAATCAGACACGAGTTCCGTGGCTGGGAATGCATAACAGCGCTGCTGTAGTAAAGACATGCGTGTTACCTTTATTACACCATCTGTCGTCTTTTAGTATTCATTGCAGTGAGGAAGGCTTTGGATTGTATATTCGAGTAGGCTACGATATTTTGCAGCTGAGTTTGGTCGATAGAGATGGCTTTGGATTGTATAGTCGAGTAGGTACGATTATTTAGAGATTTAATATCGGCTCTGATCGTTTCAGAAGGCTTTGGTTGGTACATTAGATTATTTTGACTTATTTATATAGGCCTAATTGATCGTTCTAGGGATTTTGAAATTATATAAATGTAAATGCGAGGGATTTTTCAGCCATGTTTCCGAAAGTTTCATATTCTTCAGAAAATATTTATTACGTTCAGATGAGACATGTTCACTGCCTGAAAATCCCATTGTTGTTTACAATGTAACATTTAGAAAAATTCTTACAAGCTGTAACATGATAACATAGCGTAAATTCTTAAATACCAGATACATGTAATAGTTGTTTACGTTACAAGACCGTTATGTAGAATTTAATATGCGAGAATGGAATTTATGTCAGCATGTTGAGTTTTAAAACTGTCGTGTATGGTACAACGTTTTATGGTATTTTGAATCGTATATCTTAAGAAAAAATAAATTAATAATTATTGTATTTTGCATGTTGTTGGCATAGAAATTATTGAGAATTTGTTGATATAATAACAATTGAGAAACGTCTTAATCAGTTACTATGATAGGAACGTCATAATCGGTTGCTATGGTAGGAAAATAAAACAAAAATCACGAGATCTTTACCTGAAGAGTCTCAATCAACGCCAATTTAGTGAAGTATGACTTCTGCTGTGATTTTAACGTCTGTAGCTACAGCTGGCGCCAGGGTTTTTGGCGTGTGTCGTAGATATATAGTGCCCGTTTGTGAGCATGTTGCTAGTGAAGCTGAGAATGGTACCACTTCCTATACACGACACATCAGCCATTTGTCAAACACAGATGTCAGACTGACTGTGGCAAATGTAAAACACTCGCACTTAACGTTCCCATTACTTATTTCACACGCCAAAAATGGTGACGCGAACTGTAAAAGCTTTGCTGTTTTGCTGCTTTTTTCAAAGGCATGTCTTTTGATCATTTGAGCAAAGCGACCTGCTAATTTTGGATGTTTATTTCACGTCCATGAGCCTCACTAGAATTAGGACCATAATAAGTGGAATGCATTTGGGAAGAGCACTTCAACATTATCTCTTGTTAGGGTCATAAAATAGGTTAAAATCTAACTTCAACTGTCTCCTACGTTAATTTTATGTTACACAAATTCAGTCTATTCAACTTATGAAGTAAATTATTCCCGGGGCAGATGGTAATTCTTATTTTTTATGTTTTACATTTTAGAGAATTAGAAACACGAAATACGTACAGAGATTAGATTGAAAATCTCAGGCCCCTTGGAAAGGTGAGGACATAATTGAGAGTAAGGTTTTCGGAGTTTTCATATTCCTAAAACTTCCAGAAGTATTATTTCTTTGGACCATGGTTTCATTGTATTGTTACGGGGTACTTTTAATTTTAGTAGTATTTCGTCATTTTAATGGTGACTTGATAAAGAATGGATAAATAGAGACTGTTTGGAGCAAACAGTCGTGAACCGCGTTTTGTATGTATATGTATGTATGTATGTATTTATGTATTTATTTATTCACACTGCAAATGGGTATATACCCGGTGGCAGTGGTAACTAATTACACTCAATAATGACAATTAGTAATAAACACAATTAATAAAAAATACAATTAATAATAAATTAATAATAATAATAATAATAATAATAATACAGGCAACATCCTAAATTAAATGAAGCGCGATCACTTAAAATAACATTTAAGTGAATCTAATTAATATCTTAACCCTGAGTTCGAACTAAAATCCGCGAGTTTGATAATACGTGCATAATACATACACTCATTTCGCTGTCAACTCACTCACTGCACTAGAACTACGACACATTTCACTGATTCTATCCTGATTTCACTAACACTTCAAAACATTTCACTGTTCAAATACTTTGCACTGCCACTGTAAACTATAAAGCTTCACTGACAGGAACACGTTTCACTTGCACAACACACTTCTTCATTGATACAACACTTCAAATAACAAAATATCAATTACACCCTTTAAATAGTGTGTATAATATACTACCGTCTATCAGTAAAGTCTTTAAGCCTATTTTTAAATACATTTTTGGTTATTGGTAAAGCCTTACTAAGTCTGCAGGTAAAGCATTCCAGTCCCTGATAGTACGATTGCTTGTTTTGCTTGTAGGGACTGAGGTAAATACGAACATTTTAGAATTTGAAATCGAATCGTGCACTTGCTGGATACAAGACAAGCTCACTATAGCCTTGATTAGGCAATTCGCTTGTTCCCTGACAGGTACACGTATTATCTCAAATCTCAGGTGACCTGTACAGCAGATTCTCATTTCTTGCTTTGAACTGTGGAGAAATTAGGTCATTTTAGGTTAAGCTGATCAGAGGAAAGCTTTAGTTGAAATAGTTCAGAGATCCGATAGTTGGAATCAATCCAGCTTACAGTATGGATGAGAATCTGAATGTTTTTTTTTCGGGGTACCATTTTGTTGGGAACAGACTATAAGAAGAAACATTGAAACCGACCCTTTTTTTCGTAACGAGATGGAGGAGAAACGAACGAAAGAAATAGAGATGGGGGGAAAAAGGGGGAAAGGAAAATGTAAGGAGAAAAGAGAAGAAACGGGAAAAAGAAAGAGACTGGATGGAAAAATTAATTACCGGAGTTGGTAGTAGTGGGTGGATGGAGGATGGGTGGGTGGACAGGCGAAAAAGAAGGGTAGATGAAGAAGCCCAAGCTCAGAGGATGAGGTGTGCTGATGGTGGGTACGACGCCGTCTAGCTGGGGCGGAGCGGAGAGGGCTAAAAAGAAGAGAAGACATTCTGTATAAACTGGCGTATAATATGGTTCGTGTAAGGGAAGCTTTCAGCCCTCGAGAGAATTGTGGGTTGAAAGGGTGGAGAAGAAATGTGTACGCTGTATGCGAAATGTTGAGGCCGTGCAATGCCGACGCTGTCGTGTGAAATTAATTTTAATTATAAAATTGCGGTTACTGAATTATTCGAAACCGCACATACCGATATATTCGTTCACCTGCGGGATCCAGGATGCCAGGCATTTTAAAATGCTTGTCAGCATTTTAATGATGATGTTGCATAATTAGGATGCTCAAATTTGCGTCCTGTACCAACAGAATCCCGTTAGTTAGTTAACAGCCCACTAAAATCGTTCTGTTTATAAAATGCATGTTTAGCAACTGTCTTGTGTAGCGTATTATCATAGTCTACTATATAGGCTACAGTCACGAAGCTCAATACGTAGTAAATATGCATCCATAGATAGTTGCTAACCACTAGGATCGCTAATATCGCCTCATTACAAACAATGAGAAATTGTATCAGCACAGTCTATTGTTCCTAGCAACCTCACAACTCAAGCTTCGTGACTGTATATACTAGACTGTGGTATTATCTCGTATTGCAATTTAGTAAGTTTCACATTGGTGTCGATAGAACGAACGTCAAATGTGTCTGAATTCGACATTTTGTTGCTATGTGAAGCTAAAAAAAAAAAAAAAACTTTGATGCTTCTCGAAATTACAAACTTTACGAAATCCCAGTTTTATTTTCATTAAGTGTAATAATTGTTTTAATTTGGAATGTATTTGATTGATTTACTGACTAATTTGATGTAATAGGTCTGATGGTGGGAGCACGAGGTACCATACCCTCCTTCTTTGCCAACAAATGTAAAAACAACCACCTCTGTGGTGTAGTCAGAATGCTGGTCTCTTACGCAGAGGGCCCGGGTTCGATTCCCGGTCGGGTTGAATTTCCTGGTTGAGGTTTTTCAGGGTTGCCAGGAAATTCGGGCCACAACATCCCTGAATATCACCGGCCTCATTCATCACCGAAATCATATTCATAACAAATCAGTAATACATATACAGTCGCCATCTAGTTCACAACAATAGAACCAGTCTCAACAATAGTACACAGGCCTTCGGATTTCAACCAAAAGATTAACTCGCGATATGACCAAAGATGTTAAAGCGAGTATAAATAACAGCGAGGGGGGGGGGGAAAGTAAAAACCTGGGGCTAACGCACAGCATTGTGAAGGAAATAGCCATTAGTGCCCTCAAAGGATCGGTTCAGATATTGAGAAATCATTTGTATGGGAGTGATAATGGAAATTTCAAGTTATCTTAACCGATGGCTGTTGATTGGTTTAGATATCAATGCCAATAAATCCGTACTATTATTTTTCTCGCGGTATATGGCATTCAAATCATTCTAACCTATCTGATGATATATTTTTTCCCCCTTTCTTAACTGTAAATGAGCACAAACGCTACTTAGGTGTAAATTTTTCTGACATTTTGCATATTCGATTCCCTAACCGTTTCTAATCTGTATCATTTTACCTTTTAGGTGTGTTTCCAAATTATATGTAATACGCTTTGTCAAATCTGGCAACCTTTTCATAAGGGAAGCTAAATTTATTTATTTATTTATTTAAGTTTATTTAACATCTGTAGTCATATCGCGTGTTAGAATCGGTGGGTATACCAGTAGGCCGTGGTTACTATGTTGAGTTTCTGTTTTCTGTTGTGTATTGTAGATAGCTTGTGTTCATGTAACTGATTTCAGATTTTGATTAATGTTTATGATATTGGTGGCTGAGACGGTAATGATTCATGGTAAATAAATTTCCAATCCGGCATTTGCCTTTGTGACTGAGGGAAACCATGAGAAATCTCGGTTAAATTGGCCGACTACGGGGTTTGAACCCGGGACCTCCCGAACTCGAGACACAAACGTTATCATCTGCGCCAATTCGCTCGGTACTGACTTACATATCCATTCAATTTTTTTTTACCTCAGATTCGTGCCAAAAGTCTATTTCGACTCGTCTCTTCCTTGGAATTAATTTTCTCTTGTATGGTGTTTTCAATAAAGAAGTTCCTATTCAAGACATTTATGCTTACAGGAGAAAGTAAGAGCTATCGTGCTTCTTAGACCTGGATAATAGCACAGTCTAGTATATACAGTCGCGAAGCTCAATACGTAGTAAATATGCAAATATTAGATAGTTGCTCACCACTAGGATCGCTAATATCGCCTCATTACAGGCAATGCAAAATAGTACCGTCACAGTCTATTGTTTCTACCACCCTCAAAACTCAAGCTTCGTGACTGTATATAGTAGACTGTGATAACAGCTCTGGCTGCTTGATAAACAGGCAGAAATATAATAATAATAATATAATAATAATAATAATAATAATAATAATAATAATATTAATAATATACTCTCTCTTGGGTTTTTTTTACCAATTTATCACACTTTGAAACTCTTCCCCCTCCCCTCCACTTTAAGTTACTTTTCCCGCATGCTTATATGTTTTCTTTTCGCGACTTGCATCCCTGACGAAGCAATACTGGCACCTGTATCTTCCATTTTTACATTACTTCCCTCCTATGAGATGGACGCGTCCTACACTTTCATTTGTTTTTGACCATACTTCCCTCGTATGGTATGGACTCATCCTATATTTTTGTTTGTTCAGTACATGACGTCACTGCCTCCTGTTACGTAGTCCGACAGCAATACTACTGCGGATGTGCTGTTATCTTATCACTGTATGACGTCACTGTTACATATAATTTGTGACATTTTTCCAGTTTGTATTTCCTATAAAGTTGTAGTCACGTCAAAAATATTTTGTGCGAGATCGTGCGTATTTGCTTGGTTTTCAGCACAAAACCAATCCCCGGTAAGTCTAAAATTCCACATTCAGTATTCCCAACCTAACACACATAACAATTTCCCTCTTCTTACCGCTTAAGCGCGACATTCATTTTACTGCTTTAGGCTTTTAACATATTATTTTTAGAGACGTTCAATATAGTAATAATTATAAATTGGAAACTTACCACTGCAATTTCACCTAAATTGCACTGTTAATTATTGTTTTTAAATATTTGCAAAAATTAAGTAAACTCTACAACTCCACTAAAGTTACTGCATTCGTGATGCAAGTAACATTAAGGAAGCCGTGAAAAAATCAACAAGATTCAAGATGCCGATGTTATTACTGCAATATGTTATATAAATAATATTGTTAAAATATTAAAATGAAAAATAAATCATTACATAACCTTACCGTTTGTTTTAAGTTCGCATTTATATAGACTGGCGGGGGGGGGGGGGGAAGACAGACGTATATCACGGCCTGCTGGAGTATAGTAAACACAGAAAACATTTTAAAGCAACAATGTTGAAGATATATATTTTTGTTTTGCAAATTCGCCGTCATTGAACAGAAACCAAGATGGAGATTTCATTGCAACTAATTAGAAATTCCTCTTTCAGGTATGTAATAAACGACCTTCGCACAAAATAATGTACGATACACGAGCGGTCCTATGTTTTCTTTCAATTCTCGGAAATTAAAAAAGCTCAACTACGTTTCGCTTTTTCAAACTTTTCCTCGAACATGAAAACTTCAACATACCGCTCTTGTAGAGCTAGAGAAATCGCTTGGGTTGTTTACAGCTCTTTATGCGTTTGTTGCTTTTTGAGTATACCCACTAATTCTGTGAGGTCATACCGTCATGTTTTGTTTCTATGAAAACAAACAATCGAAAGATACGCCTAATAAGTTTAATTGTGAAACGACTTTCGATTCTAAAATTAGCTCAGTTTCACATTCTGTTGGTGAATTTCAGACATGTGAAGAATCCGTGTTATAACATATTGCCGGTAGGCCGGGGGGAAATGTAACGGACTAATTTAGTAGGTCATGGTTGCTATGGAGACTATTAATGTTATCTTTCTGCAGGGGAAGAAAGATGGATACGATGATTGTTTACAGTATGAAATTTTTATTACATTCTTATTTGTGAACTTTGTCGTAGCTCAGTTAACTTGATGGTTTTGCTTAAGGGCAGTTAAGGGTCGTATGTTCAACCTCTGCAGACTTTTTTAGATCATAGTAAATAAAAAAATGACTCTTGGAAAGCTTTTCTTCGGAAATTAGATACCGTATGTCATGTTTATATGCTTTCATCATTGTTTCATATTCATTCTGTCATTCGTTATTACTGTACATTAATTGCATTGATGTATAATTTTTCTTGTAGTTGTATTGCACTTCTGGTGGTGTGGAAGAGAAGGCCTGATGTCCTTAACTCCACCAGAGTAAATAAATAAAATGACACTATATTATCGAGTTTGAATAGTGTATTATATTTAGCAGATCTTACTTCATGTCTGGTATCAAAGAATTTAGTCGGTTCGGGTGATGAAGTCAAACGTAATTCAGATAGTTTATTTGGGTTACTAAATAATGAATCTTTCCTCTTATTTCTAGCCGCAAATCAGGTGAACCGTGCTCGATCTCTTCTAAGTGGAGATTTTTTCTCGCCGATAGGGTTTAGGTGTATGTCTCTGGCCTTGTGTTTGTCTTGTTTTTAAAATAATATTTATGCTTAACCGGACGAAAATAAAGACTGTGTTTGTCTGATTGAGGGAGAAAAATACCCGGGGTGACTTGGCACATTATTTATGTTTATTCTGTCAATGGCCTTCGGTACTTTGCTAGAAAGGGGAAACTTAAAGGAATTAACTTGTTTACGTATAGATATTTTGTTATTCAGAGACATGAATTCCTGTCTTACACGATCACAAATCGCCACTTCAGAATGGAAAAAAAGTTCTCGCCATCAACATTATATCTTAGTTGACGAATTCACCGGGCTAGCACCTTTTATTTTACACTTTACGGGCTACACAACCGTTTCATTTAACATCTTACTCACCTCCATCTTTTTTTTCGCCATACGCTAAATAATATCGATCTCGCGATTTTCCTGGTATAGGCTGGCTTGCTTGTTCTGCTTATACAAATATTTCTTTAGGAATTTCAATGCAATCCATTTCTACAAATATCTCAGACAAAACCATTTGTGACCACCTCTGTGATGTAGGTGTCAGCATGCTGGTCTCTTACGTAGAGGCCCGGGTTCGATTCCAGGTGGAATTGAATTTCCTGGTTGAGGTTTTTAAGGGTTTTTCCTTAACCAAAAGCAAATTCCAGGAAATTCGGGCCACAACACATCTGAATATCACCGGCTTCATTCATCAACAAAATCATATTTTTATTGTCATGATGTTGATTTTTACATACGTTTCAGCCTTATATATAAATAAGGCTTTTACTTTAAAGTAATATAAGAAGATATTAAAATGATTTTTGGTTCCAACTTAGTTATTCTTTTCTTGAAGACGTTTAATTAACAAATTTCGCTTGAGGTAGCCAGAGCTCGAATCAGAGGGTTAGGATGATACAGCAAATTTCGAGAAAAGTTATTTGAAATTCTTTTGATGAAATCATAAAATGATTCAATCTGTAACATATCTTGGAGCTGTGCATTTGATGTGGTGTAGTCAGCACCAGTGACTTTTAAGCAGACTGATCGTTGGATTGCATGTAGTCTTCTGATGATTCTTGGATGAGCGGAATTCCAAACTTCACAACATGTCATCACTGGTCTTATGACCGATGTATAAAGCCTTACTTTGAGGGGAAATTTAAGATACGGAGATCTAATCAGTGGGTATAAGTGAATAAATCTGGCCAGAGCTTACAAAATCATATTCATAACAAATTAGTAATAGACGCCATCTAGTTCACAACAATACAACCAGTCTCAATAATAGTACGTACATAGGCCTTCGGATTTCACCAAAAAGATTAACTCCCGATATGAGCAGAGATGGTAAAACGAGGATAAATAACAGCAAAAGAAAAAAAAAACAATATGTACTAAACACTTTTGTTTTATTTTCCTACCATCAGTGTTGCCAATTCAGCGGTTTTCCCGCTAGATCTAGTGTTTTTCGACGTTAGTTTAGCGGCTAAAATTTATGAAATTTGTATTGCTGATATAGGGATTTAGCGGGTATTTTTAGCAATCACAGCGGAAAAATAATATAATTTTGTGCGAGATCGTCCGTATTTCCTTGTTTTCCGCACAGAACCAATACGCGGTAAGTGTGAAATACCACATTCAGTATTCCCAACATAACACACATAACAATTTCCCTCTTATTACCGCTTAAGCGCGACATTCATTTTACTGTTTTAGGCTTTTAACATATTATTTTTAGAGACGTTTAACATAGTAATAATTATAAATTGGAAACTTACCACTGCAATTTCACCTAAATTGCAATATTAATTATTGTTTTTAAATATTTGCAAAAATTAAGTAAAGTCTACTACTCCACGAAACTTATTGCATTCCTGATACAAGTAACATTAAGGAAGCCGTGAAAAAATCAACAAGATTCCAGATGCCGATGTTATTGCTGCAATATGTTATATAAATAATATTGTTAAAATATTAAAATTAAAAATAAATCCTTACATAACCTTACCGTTTGTTTCAAGTTCGCATTTATAGACTGGGGGAAAAAAAAAAGACAGACGTATATCACGGCCTGCTGGGGTATAGTAAACACAGAAAACATTTTAAAGCAACAATGTTGAAGATAGATATTTTTGTTTTGCAAATTTGCCGCCATTGAACAGAAACCAAGATGGAGATTTCATTGCAACTAATTAGAAATTCCTCTTTCAGGTATGTAATAAACGATCTTCGCACAAAATAATGTACGATACACGAGCAGTATGTTTTCTTTCAATTCTCGGAAATTAAAAAAGCTCAACTACGTTTCGCTTTTTCAAACTTTTCCTCGAACATGAAAACTTCAACATACCGCTCTTGTAACTCATATTACTATTACCTTAATTGTATTAATTCACGCGATAGCTAATTACAGCATTGTGTGAAATAATCTCCGTGTTTTGGCTGGTATGATTGTAGACGTTATTGAAGTTATGGGTAATGGATTATAAGTTTCAATGGAAATTGGTTTGTGAAGAAAGTCCGTGTTCTTGCAATCTTCCATTAGCCGAACTCTCCTATAGAGCTTCAAGAGTGGAGGCTGCGACAGAGAGAAAGAGGTTAGGGAGTGGGGGGGAGTGTGGAGTAAGATTGAAGACGCCTTTCTCCTGTATAAGCTGGGGTAACATGGGGCTAGAGGGGCTAAGGGTCTGGTAGGAGGACCGGGATGCTGGAGAGATAAGATGGAGTGATGAGAGAGAGAGAGAGAGAGAGAAGCAGTGACCTGCAGGATAGCTTCTCTACTGCTGGTAGAAAACGTAGTAAGTAGAGAGTAGAGAGGTCGATGATGTTGATGATAATGATGATGCTGGCACTATGGTATACACAAAAGAAGGAAAACCCATAGACCTATGACGCTACGAGTTCCTAGCAAGAAAAGAAAACTTTACCAACATTTGTAAGTCAGTACTCACAATGGTGGAAGGGGAGAAGGGTTTCTTGTCAGCGTTCTCCTTCTTAGCTCTGGATTATGTCTTCCCCCTTCCTCCATCCTTTTCATCCCCCATCACCGAAGTTTCGCATAAATATTTATCTCATTATCTCTAAATGCAGGGAAAATGTAGCTCCTGTAGCAGAAATATTCGACGCACGACGGCAGTACGAATGGTATGTCTTTAACCGTGGGTTTCTTTTAGGAACCCATTACTCCTGCTTCTGCAGGAAAGGTGGAGAGATGGCGTAAAATAGAAGTTAACTTACGACGGTACAGAAATATGTACACAATTCTAATCTATAAAGTGATGTGCTAGTTTAAGAATCGGGAAGTGCGAGGTTTAGAATGCGACGCCGTCTAACAGCACATTCTTTTTTTTTTAAATGCAGTTTATCTTATCATATCGTAGATAGTGAACGATTTCTGTACCTTATGTCATCGTTACTTATTTACTTACAAATGGCTGTTACAGAGCCCTGAGGTTCATATCCCACCTCCCTCAAATCCATTTGAATACTATCCTCTCAGGTCTCCCAACTAACACTCTATACACATTTCTGGATTCACCCATACATCCTACATGCCTTGCCCATTTCAAACGTCTGGATTTAATGTTCCTAATTATAGTGAGGGTCAAATCATAACAGTTTCTAAACAGCAAATATTGCCGTCTTGTCAGTATTGCCAACTGTTACCAGATATCACATGATCCTTCGTACTAAATTACTTATTTACTTACCGTTGGAAGGTTATTCTAGATAATTCAATAATTTGTAACATATTTTCGTAGGCAAACTATACGAGAAAGGGATCAACATGTCAAGTATTTTGTCTGGCAATACGAAATTCATTGGTTTGGCTAAACAATTGACTCACGAGACCTAACCTAAATATGTATTTTGTTTTACCACATGAAATTATTAGTATGTACTAACTCCGGAAACTTACCTGACTATAGTCTTGAATTGTAACCACAACGCAACACACAAAATAACTATTATGTATTAATATTAATACTGATATTAATTAATTATTAGTATGTTCAAATTTCACTAGTTTCCAGTAACAGGATCAGAAATCTAGTACAATTTCAATTTCATGGAACTCCAGTACCGACAAATATTGTCGATATTTGTCTCAGCTGCCAACATACTAGTTACAAAATCACTAGGCTACCATTTGTAGTATTTGTCAGTATCGAAATTTGAAACGAAGTTGGCAAAAGAAAATTCAACCTGCAAACTAGAAAATCACCATAATCCACTAGCATATGTAGTAATGGGGAAAAAATGGTTAGGTTTCACCCTTAGGGTATGAAGTAAGCTGACCCGGACTATATGTCAGGTGAAGAATGCAATGCGTGCAGTTCTACGTTGTGTAACTTTCTCCAATCTAGGATAACTTCATCCCTCCTAGCCCCAAATATTTTCCTTATTCTCGAACACCTTTAACCTCTGTTTCTCTTATAAAGTGAGATTCCAAGTTTCACAACCATACAGAACAACCGGTAATATAACTGTTTCATAAATTTCAACTCTCTCTTGTTTTTATTATTTTTATTGGGTTATTTTACGACGTTGTATCAACATCTAGGTTATTTAGCGTCTGAATAATATGAAGGTGATAATGCCGGTGAAATGAGTCCGGGGTCCAGCACCGAAAGTTACCCAGCATTTGCTCGTATTGGGTTGAGGGAAAACCCCGGAAAAAAGCTCAACCAGGTAACTTGCCCCGACCGGGATTCGAACCCGGGCCACCTGGTTTCGCGGCCAGACGCTCTAGCCGTTACTCCACAGGTGTGGACTTCTCTTGTTTTGAAAGCAGGCTGGATGATAAAAGCTTCTCAACCGAATAATAACAGGCATTTCCCATATTTATTCTGCGTTTAATTTCCTCCTGAGTGTCATTTATATTTGTTACTGTTGCTCCGAGATACTTCAGCCACTGCCCTTCATACGAAGAAGATACAAGGATTTCGTGGTGTATACGGTAATCTCTACGAAGAGCTGTCTGTGTACGAGGAAATGTACATCAGTGTTGCCAACACATAAATTGTATCCTCGTCAGTATAATACCTGGAAATCCGTCAGAATCCGTCAAAATTAAAAATAAATAAATAAATATAGCAAATTTTAACACAACTTACTTACCAATCCTGA
The DNA here is from genome assembly GCF_040183065.1 of Periplaneta americana. Classification (NCBI taxonomy): domain Eukaryota; kingdom Metazoa; phylum Arthropoda; class Insecta; order Blattodea; family Blattidae; genus Periplaneta; species Periplaneta americana. The sequence continues at coordinate 11,118,505 of NC_091119.1, read as the reverse complement.
TTAAAATAATAATAATTCGTCAACATCTAACTTGATTATGAGGAAATCTGAAACAGAAGATTCTTATACATAGTACGGAACAGGTAGGGCTGTTCAAATAAAAGGTAACATCTCTCAAAATTAAACAAATGAAAATTACAGCAACTAAAAATGTCAAAAGACGGTGTAAATCGTCATTTCCGCCAGAATAGGGATATCTTATGCGAAATTTTACCGCTAGATGGCAGGAGCGTTCCATGCGGCACAACCGGTTGTAGGGATATATTATGTCATAGCCTATGCTATAGTTGATTACGTTTTCCCGCTTGTTGGTTTCCTGTGCGTGTCAAAATTATATTTACAATTATTTTGTATAACCTAGTATAATTTAATATAATTCAGTATTTTCTTACCTCATAATTTAATTTAATTTACAATAAATAATAGCGGTTCCCCTTAAGAGATGGGTGGGGAAATCTGCAGTATGCAGAATATAGATACGAGTAAATTGAATGTTCATGAACCTAAACGAGAACTTCGAGAACGAGGTGCACGAATAAAAAAATAGAAACTTTGTCGAAGGTGAATATTGCCCTCTTTAATCATAAGTATTTAAGTACCGTACGCTAAAAACAGGATTTGCAGCCACCAATGTGTTTTTTTTATAGGGAAGGGACTATCGAGATTGAATTCCTCGTATTTTTTCTATAGTTGCAGAGAGACGAAGTGCAATGTTTGATAGGATGATATAATATGATCGCAGTAGTATCACGATTAGTCGTGCGTTTTGTAGGTTAAGGACATGCAGTTTTGAATACTATGTAGGATGATTTTGACAATTTCAAGTTAGAACATGGTTTTAATAATTAGGGTACACTACATTAAAAACATTATTCACGAAATGTATTTCACTACGGACCTTTCTGGATAATAAACATCCCAGTTTATCGAGAGTTTACTGCAGGCGTAAACTTCGGAGACTCCTACAACTACTGCATATAATCTAAGCTGACATAGCTCGCTGTCGAGGTTGCATATGTTCTTATTAATTTTTCTTTTCCCTCTTCCAAAATGAAACTGTAGCCAGCAATTCCTTACTTGAAGTAGATACTTTTGTTTAATAGCGCAATTTAATTAGTTCTATTTTTAAGGTTTAAAGCATATATTCAGATTATTTCGGGACCTGAATGAAGATAAAAAGCTTTCCCTGGTTTTTACATATAGGAATATAACAAAAATTGGGCAGTTTGAGTTGTTTTTAAGAGTATTTAATATACTAATACACTACCAGTCTTACTAATAAACCGTGTATAGTTTTTATACTAGACTTATGCAGAGATGAGACAGAAAACGTTACTAATAAACCATGCATAAGTGATGGATGTATAAACAGTCTGTAACTGTACATGGGAATTGCTTTGCAGTAGTTATATACACAAAACCCCTTATTTAAGCGTTGTTTAAAGAGAAAAAATGGCCGCCCCTCTAACAGCTGTTCGTATCGACTGTCATTTTATGACGATGGTTGCCTTGTAACCACAGAAGAACAAACCAAAGAGCACAGAATAATTAGAATAATATTGCTGTAGCTTGTATTCTTTGACCAAAATGTAGTGTGGTAATCGATTAGAGCCAGTTGTACTATCGATACTTAACACTCCACACTAGAGCGCTCTACCGGATGCAATAGAGAACCTCAGATATTCTATTACCTTTCGTAACGAAGTAATGACGAAACTATGACGTAGCTGTGCAACAGTTATTTGTTATATAAGACGTATGTAGTGATTATTAGTAAGGAATTTACACACGACTATAAACGAGCTACTCATTGTATAAGTATAAGCCCGTTAAACGTCTGTATATAGAGTTTTTATTAGTAAGACCGTATGTATATACTCAACGTTTATATATAAAAAAAACAAATGCACGTGCAAAGCGTATCCCTCAAAGTACACGTGCGCTATCTGTTGGTGCTAGTTCAGCATATCCCTATATCCGTAAGCCGTCAAAGCCATTTTTTCCCCGTACGCTAGGTTGAAATTCCGTCAGTTTTCACGGAATTTCCGTCCAGTTGGCAACACTGGTGTACATTTACCGTGGAGTGCCGACTGCCGACGGACGGGGAGGCTGCATATCGAGGGTGTTGTGATTCGGCCCGCGACCTTGCGGCGGGGTCACGTACCTCGATGATTGGAAGTGTCCGTGTGCGTGCCGGCCGTAACTTCGTTTGGGCCAATCAGAGGCGTCCGCACTTCCTCATCTGGGATGTTTATGTCCACACGTATCGATAACAAAGTGTGACGAGTCCATTTCGAGGAGGACTACATCTCCACGCAGAATTTAAAGATCCTAGCTTCAAATTTCTTCAGAACTTACCGTTATTTATATTTTAGACCGATTCACTTAGGGCCAGTTGTATAAAAAGGTAGTCTTAGATCAATTGTTGTTAACCAATGCTGAGTTCTTGGCAATATAGGAGAGTAAGTAGCAAAAAGTAGCCTATAACCGTTTTTACGTAGGCACCGTATTTTTATGCAATGGCGGTTATAAGGCAGTGTAATTGGACGGAGTTATGCAATAAGAGACCAAGCGCCAAAAACCTGTTTCGAGATTTTGGCCATTGAAATAAATCTGTTTTTTTATAAAACATTTTATGCAAGATAATTCGATATGCCCTAATTTTCTGGGGAAATGAAACCAAAATTGGAAGCATCTTGATTTTACAAAAGAAGGCCATTAGAATTCTATGTAAATCAAACTATCTGGGACATTGTCGGCCACTTTTCAGACAATCACGGATTTTAACAATCATAAATTTGTATATATATATATATATATATATATATATATATGATCTAGTACTTTACACTCGACAAAATATCGACAATTACTCATTAGTGTCCAATATACATGATCATGAAATTAGAAATAGTGAACAAATTAATATTCCATATTGTAGATTACATAAGAGCAACACAAACTTTTTAATTATGGGAATGAAATTATATAATAAGCTCCCAAGTCAATATTATAAATTACCAATCAATAGCTTCAAAACTAGATTTTATAATTGGTTATTAAATAATCCTTTTTATTCTGTTGCTGAGTTTTTCAACACAAATTTGTACGAAATTGTATTTTAATAAATAAGTTTAATTGCAATTTAGTTAGTTTTCTTCAGTTTAAAAGCTTTAGATTATTTCACGTTTTCATTATATTACTTAAATTTTACTGTTTCTGTTATTAGTGTTTTTTAAATGTATTTATATGTTTTTTCAATGTATTCTGACGAAGCCTAAAACTGTATGTCTAATGGCCAAATAAATTGAATTGAATTGAATTAACATTCATACAATTACAAAAAAAAATAGCACAAATAATACCAAAAAAGCTAACCGATTTTTTATAAGAGACCAGCAGTTGAATTAATATTTCAAAGCAAAATAAATAAATGAATTTTATGCAATAAACGAATTTTTGCTTATAAATAGCAGCAAAATTCCGATATCGCATTCTTGATTTTTTCCGAATTAAATTAGTCTAACATCAACAGATTTGTGCAAATATCTCTTTTTTTTTTCAAATTGTCAGTTGTTCTATTATTGCGTAACTCTGTCCAAGTCATCTTCAGTCAACCATAATTTAGACTTTTGTTTGTATAAAGAAAAATCTAAATACTTTAATTTTCATCTAATATCAAATTTAACTGACGATTTTTTCAATTATGTAAAGATTCAAACATGTTGCACTTAGATTAGCAGATGCTAAACAATTCTTCATCAAAATAACCTGTAAATTCTGTTCCTGTAAATAAAATGGAGAGTGGAATTTATTTTAATTAAACTGTAGGCCTATGTATAGAAAGATCTGTATTAATATTTCATGCGCATAACGCTATAATACACTGATGTACAGATACGGAAATAAAAAATGGGCAGAGTCTTGGTAGCAGTTCTCCTCTATGTAGGCAATAAGCTACGCAAGACTGTCCACAAGTAGCATACATTTAGGCGCTCTTGTTTACTGCACATGCGCAATGCGTTATATTTGGAACTTCGTAAAGTTAAGTGGCAGGAGTTCTAATTACCCAAGAAAACACTGCAGATGCGGATATGAGGCAAAAAATTGCTGGGGGAAATAGATGCCTGAGAGCCCTTAACAAAACTTTGAGAGCAAGATGCATAAGTAAAAAAGCAAAACTTACATTATATAAAACAGTCGTAAGACCAATTGTGCTTTATGGCAGTGAAACTTGGACTGTGTCGAAGAAAATGGAACAACAACTGATGACATGGGAAAGGAAAATTCTAAGGAAAATCTATGGTCCTAAATATGAGAATGGGCACTGGAGGATTAGATATAATACAGAACTGAAAACTCAATATAAATCTCCAGATATTGTTGCTGAAATCAAAGCCCGTAGGTTGGAATGGTTAGGACATGTAATCAGGATGAATGATCAGAGAATACCAAAAAAGATTCTAAACACAAAACCAGAAGGCAGGCGCAATATTGGCAGACAGAAACTAAGATGGTTGGATGGAGTGGAGGAAGATTTAAGGACTCTAGGCGTGAGAAGATGGAGGCAGAAGGCTCTGGTTAGACAGGAATGGACCAAAATCCTAAGGGAGGCCAAGGCTAGACTACAAGGGCCGTAGTGCCAAAGAAGAAGAAGAAGAAAGTTAAGTGGCCCAAATTTTGTTTCTGGGCCTGTACATGTTGGGTTGTACTAGAAACTAAAATAATCACAGAAAATTTGAACACAGTTGCTCTCTCAATGAAGATCTCACTGGAGTAGAACTGTTCCCTTTGGTAAGAAGCCATCTAATCACTCACCGATCTTGATCCGGGTTCTTTATCTTGAGTATACATACTCGTACTCTAAGCTATATGCTAAATAATTTTTATTTTTAAAAAGTGAAAATGTATGATTCCGAAAAGAGAGCTTAGTGTAAAATAATTAAACGACAAAATCTAGTGTTCACCGCTGTGGAATAACGGTTAGCATATCTGACCGTGAAACGAGTTGGCCCGGGTTCAAACCTTGGTTGAGACAAGTTATCTGGTTGATTTTTTCCTGGGTTTTCCCTCAACTCCTTTAAGAGCAAATGCTGGCGCCGGATCTGCACTCATTTCGCTGGCTTTACCATCTTCATGTCACTCAGACGCTAAATAACCACTGTAGATGATAAAACGTCGTAAAATAAACCAATTAAAAAACCTAGATGCGAAAGTTGCCGAATGACTAAAGGCCCATCCACAATGAAAATTAAACATAACCGTAACATAAACACAGAAGTTTGCGGCCAGGTTACCAAATGGAATCATTCACAATGATTCACATAAACATTGACATTAACATTGCCGTTAGACGTTAACATGAAAGTGTGGGAACTCCAAATTTTCATGCTTATGCTTACGTGATTTGCAAACAGTACACGATCGTGGAGCGCTGATGTATACGACAGAATATGAGGAAATGGCGTCGTTGTTATGTTTCCATGGTTACCAAGTATCTTAGCGGTTATGTTTATGCTCCCATCGTGAATGTTCTTGATTTTACCGTAACGTTTACATTTTTAAGTTAACGCTTACGTTATGTTTAATTTTCATTGTGAATGAGCCTTAAGTTTAAAAGGCCTTCATCTGGATAAACATCGGTGCTCAGGTATTTCTCTGCCGAGTCATTTTTTCGCTACATTGTTACGTTTTTAAGGCTGTTCCGCCTTTCGAGCATCCATTGAATCGTAGAAACGAAAACTAATGAAGCAAATATAAGCCATTAAATAAATATACAAGTAGTTGTTTTACCTTAATGAAAAGGAAATTGCCATCAAAGCCTGTAAGTTACGTTGCAGTACTCGGTGAAGCAAGGGATATTCCATTATTCTCTTTCAGACTCATGTCAACACGGATGGGAACGATCACATTGCTGTCACTAATCGTTTTTATAGTGATCGCTTTTATTGCCTTAAGTCTAGTTGTAAGTTACGTTTTGCAGATCAGATGTTGATATAACAAACGAGTTGACATTGTGTGTGTTTTACTACAGTGTGATTCTATATGATTTTAAAATCTGTTATTTAACGACTTAAAGTCCGGGATAACAGAGAGGGTTTGGAATTGAACGGGTTACATCAGTTGCTTGTTTATACGGATGATATGAATATGTTAGGAGAAAATCCACAAATTATTACAGAAAACACGACAATTTTACTTGAAGCAAGTAAAGAGATAGTTTGGAAGTAAATCCCGAAAAGACAAAGTATATTATTATGTCTCGTGACCAGAATATTGTACGAAATGGAAATATAAAAATTGGAGATTTATCCTTCGAAAGAGGTGGAAAAATTCAAATATCTTGGAGCAACACTAACAAGGATAAATGATACTCGGGAGGAAATTAAACGCAGAATAAATATGGGAAATGTCTGCTATTATTCGGTTGAGAATCTTTAGTCATCCAGTCTGCTCTCAAGAAAGTTGAAAGTTTGAATTTATAAAACAGTTATATTACCGGTTGTTCTGTATGGTTGTGAAACTTGGACTGTCATTTTGAGACAGGAACAGAGGCTAAGGGTGTTAGAAAATAAGGTGCTTAGAAAAATATTTGGGGCTAAGCGGGACGAAGTTACAGGAGAATGGAGAAAGTTACACAACGCAGAACTTCACGCATTGTATTCTTCGCCTGACATAATTAGGAACATTAAATCCAGACGTTTGAGATGGGCAGGACATGTAGCACATATGGACGAATCTAGAAATACATATAGATTGAGGCCGGAGGGAAAAAGATCTTTGGGGAGACCAAAACGTAGATGGGAGGATAATATTAAAATAGATTTGAGGGAGGTGGGATATGATGGTAGAGACTGGATTAATCTTGCTCAGGATAGGGACCAATGGCGGGCTTATGTGAGGGCGGCAATGAACCTCCGGGTTCTCTAAAAACTATAATTAAGTAAGTTCTTGGCGTATACCCATATTCTTGATTTTATTCATAATCAGTCTTACTTTCACATATCTTAAATATATGTGTGATCTCCGCAGTCTGTATCTTACTTCTTTTGTTTCCATTACCCACGTTTCATTCCCATAAAACAAGGTCATACGTCGCTTTTCAGTAATTTGGTGTTTTATCTGGCCACCTTACTTATATAACTTAATATTTATATGATAAAATATTTCTTGACTGTCAGAAAACAGTATGTATGCATCCTAATGTACAGTCTTAAAGAATTTACAACAGTGGCGTGATTTGTAACAATTCTTGTGATAAGTGCGTAAAAAATGTAGTTTTGTAGTTACAAATCGCAAAAAAAAATCTGTACTAGGCAACTAAGGGATAATTATTAAACTGTAAAGAATCAAGTTCCTAAAGTCGTATGATTTGTAACAATTGTTGTGATAAATACGTAAGAATTATGTAATTTTTAGTTAAAAATTGAAAAACAAAATCTGTACAAAGCAACTGACAACATATTTCTAGCTTCAGAACACTAACCAATTAAAGAAATGATACTTCTGAACAGTTCATTCTCTATTTATAACATTTTTTTACTCTTAAAACTAAAAAAAGGTATTTTACAAACAACTTCAAATTAATGTAACTCTGACAATACTGAGATTAGGACAAATGTTTATATGACTTTTTGCTCAGAATGTCTTCGGAAATAAGCTCCGTAAGTGATGGTAAATCCTCGTGAACCAAAGAAATCTGAAGGACATTAACATTTCTATTCTAGATCAATACTTACGTAAATGGTAAACTACTAAATTTTTGGGTGTTACATTGGACGATTATTTGTCTTGGAGACCCCATTGCACAAGTTTAATTTCTAAACTCAATAGCATTTGTTATCAAATAAGAATTTTGAGGACGATAATAAATCACGATGTACCGTATTAATGTCTTTTTATTTTGCACACGTTGAATCGTGTCTTTCATATGGCATTTGTTTTTGGGGATCTGGAACCATGCTGAATGATATATTTATGGCTCAAAAGCGTATTGTGAGGTGCACAGCGGGCGTTGACAGTAGGACCTCTTGTAGGCAACATTTTTTACAACATAACATTCTTACTGTTTATGGTTTATATATTTTTAATGTTTTACTGTTAATTTATAAAAATCTGTCTGATTTTCACTAAAATAGTGATTTTCATACTTATGATAGTCGTAACAAAAATAGTTAAACTATTCCAGTACACCATCTTACAAATATTAGCAGAACCTATATGGTCTTTGGTATCAAAATCTACAATAGTATGCCTGATGACACCAAATTTACAAAAAATACTCACACATTCAGGAATTATATAAAAATGAAATTAATAAATTTGTGTCCCTACTATCTAGAGGATACAATGTATTTTATATTTGACGTATTTTAAATTTAATGTAATGTATATACTCGTATTTGATCATGTCTATGCATATATTATGCTTTCGACAATAAAAGTTCTATCTAATCTATCTATGAAAAATTGTTCAATGAGAATAGATGTCTGAAATTGTTAGATTGTTTAACTGAAGTAATGGTAGTGATGGTGGTCAGTCGTATTTTATATGAAATAAGCATCGGACTCATTTTGGCAGGAATTCCGTGACGCTGTGAGAGGATGATAGTTGCTTAGCAACACGAGCGTGGACTGACTCATTGGCCCAGTTTCGTAAGAGGGGAGTTTCCTTTGATACGGTTTTATTGTCGACCAGAGAGCGTCCTCTGTGCATTCTCGGGCTGCATCTCTCCACTCCTGTAATGTAATCCTTGACTGTGCCGGCATCTTCTTGGACGTGGTTGGAAAGGAGGACAGTTTCGTGTGAAGTTGCACTCCTAAAACTTTCACGTAGCGTCGTTTAGATATGAAGAGGATTAGTTCTGCACAGTATGCCATAAAAACCCCGCATTTGTTAGAATTTGAATGAAAAAAAATAGGGATGATCCTACTTTACGCTGTAGAGGGGGGGCCTTACTAGAATTTGTACTGCAACACGCTTAGAGCCTCGAATTTTTAGATATTTTAGAAGGGTTATGATGCGGCCTCATCAAAAAGAATCTTCTTTATTTTGGACTGCGTGCGTTCTCTTTCGCTCGCATATAAGACTCAATTTTCGCGAACCATTTTCCGTGCCCTGAAGTGTTACAATTCAGGGCTTAGTTCGAAATAGTCTACTCCACCATTTCCTGACCTGACATTTTCTCTCTCCTTCTCCATTACACATACATCCTCTTCATTAAATTCCAGACTTTTCTTGGTTTCACCACTTTAGTACGTAATGCCAAGAACCCTTCTACCCGCATGGGTTCAGATTTCCTTGGACTAGCGAGTGTACTCTTCTATTTGCGACGATGGGGGAGGTTTGAGAGGGTGGTTGGTTGTAAGAGGGCGCACACTAGAGTGGAAGGAACGTGGGTGGGAAAGAGTTACATAGAGAAAGACAGAGGTAGAGAGAAACAGAGGGGGATAGAAGGAAAAAAAAAAAGAGCTGAAACACGAGGTGAAGTTTTATAGAAGAGTGGAAATGGGTTGCCATGGAAACGAACCAAACATGCACCCAGCGCCAGGAGGAAGGGTAGAAAAAAAGGGAAGAAAAAATGAAGAAAAATAAAAAAGGAAGAATCTAAAACTGCTGCAGCACTTCAGCATAGAGAAGCCTCGTACAGGCGGTATAGGAAATCTAAAAATAGACTTGACAGGCTAATGCTGACGGGTAATGATAGGTGATACAAAAGGGAGTGGGGATTGCCCTGTTTTTTAGAGGTTTTAAATTATTGTAGTTTCAAAGTCTAGGCTACAGCGGTTCAGACAATGAAAATGTACCAATAATAGGCTGTGTATTAGAAAAGTAAATATTTATTTATCTAATAATGTTAGAACCATGTATTGTGGGGTCCACACCTGTGGACTGTAGTGGTGGGGAGCCACCGGCGTGGCTCAGTCGGTTAAGGCGCTTGCCTGCCGGTCTGAAGTTGCGTTCGGGCGCGGGTTCGATTCCCGCTTGGGCTTATTACCTGGTTGGGTTTTTCCGAGGTTTTCCCCAACCGTAATGTGAATACAAGGTAATCTATGGCGAATCCTCGGCCTCATCTCGCCAAATATCATCTCGCTATCACCAACCTCATCGACGCTAAATAACCTAGTAGTTGATACAGCGTCGTTAAATAACCAACTAAAAAAAGTAATGGTGGGGAGATTATGAACGAGTCGTTCATAATGAACGAATCATTGAACCGAACGAACGAATCATGATTCAGTAAACGAAATAAATCGGTTCCTTCCTGAATCTCGGTTCTCACTCGTTATGAATCGTTTTCTACATTGAATCTTCTGAATCCAAGTTTCGTATCTCTCAGCCCAGTAACAGACGCGCTTGTTTCATACGCTGCGATATTTGCGACATCTGGTAGCTGGTAGAGGAACTTTGTTAAAATCAGCTGTTATTAATCGCATAGAACGATATACTGGGTGTTCATTTCAAAGTGTGTCATGACGTCACTGTTGTTGGGTCACCGATTTGAAGCGAGTTTCAGCTTAAATGTTAGAGAAGTTGCCTATTATTTAAGGCGTTCTTCAATCTGAACTTGAGAACGTGTACGATATAACTTGAACGTCGTAGCAACAGATGGCGGTCTGTACGGTCTGTGTGCTACCATAACCTCTTTCGAACTGTGTTTTGCGCGGGCAAGTCGTACGCAGGATATTTGTTATCATCGGTTGCGTACGGTAACATTCCACAACACAAATCAAATGCTCCGTGTCCATGTTGACCGTCGAAGTTAATGTCAACAAATACGTAAGTAATCGTCTTAACCCTCTCCCCATATCCCGACAGTACGTATTTCCAAACAGTTCACATTCCAGCCACTATCGGCGTTACCGTACGTATCGGCACGTACTCTTCAGAATGAACGCCGTACTTGCTAGCCAACTTCTCTGCCTCTTAGATTATACACTTGAGCTGCGGAAGTGTAGGAAGATTGAATTCTCTATGCTCTTCAGCTAGCCACATGACGGCATACAGCGAGCCAAGACACATTTTGAACTGAACACCCAGTATTTAAGTTGTCAATGCCATCCATGTTTGGATATAATGAATGAATTGCTAATGCAGAATATGAATTTCATTAATGTTTTAAAACGGATAGAAAATAAAATTGTTCGCATTATATCAACTGTTTATTTTTTAATTACTGGTACCATTCCAGCTCAATCCAATTATGATGGTCTTAAACTTGTATAGGCTTGTTCATATTCATACGTCTAAATTAATCACATGGATACGAAAGCTAGTATTCCTTATCATGTACTTAAAAATATATTTGCCCTAGACAGAAAAAGACAAAATCGCCAACCATTTACGAAATATAGAAAATGTAGCCTACCATAAGTTTAAAAGTATCAAGTTAGGTTACAGGAATATTCAAAAACAAAACTTGTGAATGTTATAACGCATAAACTGTACCATTTGTATAGCCTAATATTTTTAGACAAAAAATGTAAAAGAGATAGGGAAAACACACACACTAATTAAATAGATTTTCCTGGATTTTTATGTTTTATTAAAATTTTCTCAACTTCCTTTTGATGTTCAAACTGTAAAATCTGTGACCTGTTAAATTATTTTATCTCTAGTTTTCATTACTGATTAATGATTATGTAGCCTAAATATTATAACTTTATAACATTCACATAATGTAGGAGATATTAAACTTATTTTATATACAGGTACCGATTTCTCTATCTCTTTAAGTTTATGTCTTTAATACAACTTTGCAACAGTGGACGACCATGTCAATTTACCACTAATGCAGTGACTTGCAACCTGCTGTCATCTAGTGAGGAAAAAGTGAACGTAAAGTAAGTAATGTAATAACGAACGAAAGGTATCGCTGAATAGAAATGAAGATCCAGTGTGTAATTCGTTCATACTTGTATTGGAACATCTGTGAATCAAATGAACGAATCATTTTAGGGAATCATTCTTACTGAACCGATTCTTCAAAATGAATCAGACTTCCCATCTCTACGTGGAGTAACGGTCAGCGCGTCTGGCCGCGAAAACAGGTGGCCCGGGCTCGAATCCTGGTCGGGGCAAGTTACCTGGTTGAGGTTTTTTCCGGGGTTTTCCCTCAACCTAATATAAGCAAATGCTGGGTAACTTTCGGTGTTGGACCCTGGACTCATTTCACTGTCATTATCACCTTCATATCATTCAGACGCTAAATAACCTCAGATGTTGATACAGCGTCGTAAAATAACCGAATAAAAAATAAAAAATGTATTGTGGATCCCTATCACCACGGCATGGCGCGTCCTCAGATTGCGGATAGAGGAGACGGCCTCCAGATATGGAGGGTAGCTGCGAATATATTGAATAAGCAGTCGTGGACAGCCGATGAGGGGTGGTCCTCCCAGCTTGGGGGTTGGGCGAAGGGCTAACAACCCATCACCGTAAAAAACAGCTTGTTACGAATCCCTACAATAAGGATAGGGACCGATGGCGGTCTTATGTGAGGGCTGCAATGAACCTCCGGGTTCCTTAAAAGCCAGTAAGTAAGTAATAATGCTAGAATAACGGAATTTTGGTTTTCTGTTAAGGAAACTCGCTAAGTTTCAGTAGATCCCTATACAGGGTGGAAGTGAAATAGTCCTGCAGATTGAAAGGGGCGATAGGGTACACTTAAATGAATAGAAAACCTATATTACGTTTTGTGATTAAATGTACGGTTAATTAAAATATTAAGTTCGAATTTTCAGCAGTCTGGCAACATCGCCACTAAATACACTTCTATTTCTTCTCGTAATACACATGTAAGAGGTCAAGGAACTCAGGTCTGTCTCCCTAGGTGAACTACCTCCCACCTTCCTCCCTGGCTACAACATTGCAATCTGTTCGCACCGTTCATTGGCTTAAAATTAATAGTTTTTAAATTAAATTGACACGAAAACCATCCACGTTATTGAAATACGCCAGAGGGATAAATGATTCTTTATTAGATTTTCTATCGATATGGACAAAAATCACGATCCTACTCGCAATAGTTATGGAATAAGAAGGTAGAGAGAGAGAGAGAGAGAGAGAGAGAGAGAGAGAGAGAGAGAAGTTCGCAATGTTTTAATGCTGTGACGTCCACGACTAAGAGAAGCCATTTGAAATTTACCAGTCACTTACCGGCAGAGATGTAATAAAAAAGTACGCTGTACTACGCTGGTATTCCTTCGAGACTGCACCTGTTGCTTTAAGCATATTGCGTGAATAGAGGAAGCGTAACACAGCAAAGCTTCTAGCACACTTTAATTTATTACTCTACAAAATATTTCTCGTTTGCCTCCAAGTTTGTTTATATATTAGCCACACTGTGTATTTATATAAAGACTCTTTCAATTCAAAACACATTTCTTGAGCGACTGTAAGAAGAGATTCAGTGTCTCACGTTTGCGCCTCTTTTCTCTTTGGATTTTTCATAGAGAATCTCTGTGTAAACATACAAGAAAATTCCGAGTGTTTTCATTTCGCCGAAAGCATCTTCTTCCTGTTTTTTTATGTAGGCCTAACCTCAACTGTAACGCACACTGTCATGAATCATGACCATTTAAGGTAAATCAAACCTTGAGATAAATAATAGAATAAGTTATATATTATGTTTCTCGATTTTTGTATAAACAACTGATTTCACAATCGTGTTAATTGGTTGCTCCTGTGCGAAATGAATTTAACGGCTCTCTTGATTCGTGTATTCACAGGTTTCATTAAACAAATGAACATGACATGAACCGGGAATTTTACATTGCTGCTGTTCTGGTTGTCATAGTAACTACTATTACTGGGAATGCTAATTTTTCTGTCTTTTGTTTTTGTCTTGTAATATACGTGGTAGTGTCGAGATTTTTGTATTTCATCGGACACAACTAATCTAGAGCATGTTTTTATTAGGACTTCGAGTTTCCTCATCATCATTAATTCACGTCTGTAGTTTAAAGGCAAGTTAAATGGAAGATTCCCGATACATTCTACAAACATTTAAACTATAGTGATCGATAATTTGTTGGTGTAAGTGTGGATTCTTTAGTTATTATTTGTATGACTAGGTGGCGTAGATAACAGTCACTGTTGCCAATCGTAGACAAATATACCCGTGTTATAGAATTCAATTTTTCATCCCACTCTACTGATTGTAAAACAACTCTGACTTGTGAGTGAGAGCGGAAACCGCTGATATTGTCTATTAGATGAATAATTTTATGATTAATTTATATAATCGTTTTCTCTGACCTTTTTTTAACGGCTCCCAATAATGGTGCCATTTATTGAGAACTAGCGGAGCTTTTTCAAAGTTTGTCAATTTTTCATATCTTTGGTTCTGACTTATCCCGTGGTTGGAAAGTTCGCTCATAATTGGCTTATTAGGAATATTAATATTTATACTAGTAATTAAATTAAATTCTAGTACCAACATTCAAGTTTATTTAATTTTACACAATTTTTCTAAGTAGTACACTTTAATTAATTATTTTACCTGGTGTAATTCCATGTAGTCTACCACAAGGCCACTCTTATCCGGAACTAGAATAGCAGGCATAGAGGAGTCTGTACTGAAGAGGTGGTTGGACTGATCCATTACATGGGGTGTACTACGTTAAAATGGCAATATTTGTGTAGAAAAACGATTAAAATATTATACAACATAATGGATATTAATGGACAAAATATGTAGAGAAAATATCGAAGGAAATAAACATTATTTTACATTAATAATGGGAATTTATGGCTAAAATTAAATGAAAATACCCCAAAATTGACCGAATAAAACAAAAAATGCTCTTATGAGTTGTAAGAGATAAAAAAATGAAAAAAAAAAATGCCCTAACTGACATGTCTGAAAACACTCAGTTTATCACGTAACATATAAATACTAAAGCAGCTATGTTTCTGGCTTACTAGAAAGAAGATGCAATTTCATCAAAATCCTAGCCCTACTCATAACCAAAGCTCGGAACTTGGGGACTTGTGTGTCGTGCGCATGGGTAAGGTTACAGGTACAGCGTATGCAAAGCTCACCCTGCAAGTGCTCAGGGACAGTCGTGTGTACTAAGAACGTGGTCACATCGAATGACAGGAAGACGAACGAATAAACTGTGTCACGTCGAAGCAAATGACATTCAGAGAATTACAGGTAAACGGTCTGTTAGAGGAATGAGAAAATACGTGGCATTCGAATGGATATTATAGAAGTTTGAAAATATATTTCTTAAATTTTAGGTACAGAATTTCGTCGAGGAATTCTGAGGAGATACATTATTTTCTTCGAATGAAGAGTTTATATTTTGTAAGTTGTGCCACACATAAACTAGAGACTGGAAACGGGTATTAATTGAAAGACATTGCAGTCTCTTAAATTTGTCCATAGCCATGGATCAAGTCGTAGTGGAACCTTCCCTAGTAGTGACATAGAAATTGAAAACTATTTTCGAGAAAAATTTAGAATTCTTATCTTTCTCAGACACGAGATCAGCTAGCAACTGCTGAAAATCGAACAGGAAACAGTGACAGTGAAAACATTCAGTATTTTAAGTTTGCTCCCGTCACTTCATGTGACGTGGAAATAAGTTTCTTTCGTTTCAAATCATGTTTAACTACCAGACGAAGAAGTTATGGGTTCGAAAATCTTCGAATCCATGTAGTCATATACTGTAATAAAATGTACAGAGCAGAACTGTAAATTTGATATATTTTGCATGTTTATATATATATTCTTTAAAATTACGTGTTTCAAGCTACCATAATATTATCAATATGTTGTTCCGGCCAGGAACCACCTTTATAGTAGACCTGACAGTACCTGTGTGCTGGAAACGGGAGTTTGTTGACATTGAAGTCCGGTCGCTTAGCCACGTTCAAAGACACAAGTCCCCAAGTTCCGAGCTTTGCTCATAACCAAAGCTCGGAACTTGGGGACTTGTGTCTATGCATGCGGCTAAGCTACCGGACTTCAATGTCAACAAACTCCAGCTTCCAGCACGAAGGTATTGTCAGGTCTGCTATAAAAGTGGTTTCTGATTGGAACAACATATTGATAGTATTAAGGTAGGTTGAAGCACGTAATTTTATAGCATATGCATAATGAAAATAAAAATAAGAAATATATAAAATTTACTGTTCTGCTCTGTACATTTTATTACAGTGTATGACTACGTACATTCGAACATTTTCGAACCCATAACTTCTTCGCCTGTTAGTTAAACATGATTTGAAACGAGAAAAACTTATTTCTACTTCACATGAAGTGACGGGAGAAAACTTACTATACTGAATGTTTTCACTGTCACTGTTTTCTGTTCGATATCCAGCAGTTGCTAGCTGATCTCGTATCTGAGAAAGATAAGTATATCCTAAATTTTTCTCGAAAATAGTTTTCAATTTGTGTGTCACTACTAGGGCAGGTCCCTCTACGACTTGTTCCATGGCTGTGGACAAATTTTCCACCGATTTAAGGGACTGCAATGTCTTTCACCGTTTCCAGCCTCTAGTTTGTGTGTGGCACAACTTACAAAATATAAACTCTCCATTCGAAGAAAGTAATGTATCTCCTCCGAATTCCTCCACGAAATTCTTTACTTAAAATTTAGAAAATTGACTGTATTTTCGAACTCCTATAATATCCATTCGAATCCTTCAAAACAGACCGTTTACCTGTAATTCTCTGAACGACATTGGATTCGACATGACACAGTTTCCTCGTCCATCTTCTTGTCATTCGATGTGACCACTTTCTTAGTACACACGACTGTCCCTGAGCACTTGCAGCACGAGCTTTGTGTTCGTTGCACCTGTAACCTTACTCACGCACATGACACACAAGTCCCCAAGTTCCGAGCTTTGCTCATAACTAATAGATTTATGTTGGTCGAAATGGTTGTTGAGCAGGTTTTCTTAGAGTAATTACTTTTGTTTCTCTGGCCCCGTTATTGTATCAACTCATCGTCTCTGAGTAGCGCTGTAAATTAAATAAAGAATAATTGCACTTACTTAGGAGAACATGTGGAGCAAAGCACGGCGGCAGTGGGGGGAAGGGTGGAACAGCGTTCCGGTAGCCAGGCCAGGGAGTTGCTCGCATGCGTGCAACCTAGCATTGCAGTGCTCGAACACGAAGAGAGCAAAAAGAAGGGGGTCCACGAATTAATTACCTGTTGGAATGATTTGCAGCCCGAACCTCCCCTCGGGGTAACAAAACAAACCTCAAATTATCGGAAACACAGATCGATATATAAATCGCACATCATTTCCAGGTGCAATTAATTATCCGACCCACGTATCAGCGGCCATGACTTCATTAGAACAATTCTTTCATCATCATTTCAAAATTGGAACATATTACTCCTGTACCCTATACGTACCGACGTCAATTAATTAGGGAAAGGGCATTTTCCGAAATCGAGATACAGAATAGTACTAATTTAATATGCGTCCATATTTAGAACGCAGGCATCAACATTGTCTGTACTTAAAAAAAAACTAAACCAAATTTTATCTCTCTCTTGTATGCCGGGGCTAATTAGTACAAGTTGATGATTGTGGTTAGTCTTGTTTTATTTGCATTCCGCCAGTTGTTATGTTTAGATTTAGTCAAATTGAATTTCCATATCGCAGACACTGGAATTCTGGAATATCATCCTCTAACAAATATGAACCCTGTCAAAATATTGCATGGTTTCATCGCTGCTTCGATTTTCCGAAGATAAAGCCTCAGGCCTGAGGGTAGTATCAAGCAAATTAAAAATTATCGGTGTCATTCGTGAAATAAACCAGCATAGACTATCGCGTGGAAGGCATCTATATACAGGGTGATTCACGAGAAGTTACCGCACTTGCGGAGTTTATTTCCGAAGACATTTTGAGCAAAAAATGTCATGTAAACATGTATCCTATTCTCAATATTTTGAGAGTTAAACTAATTTGAAATTGTTTGTAAAATACCTTTTTTTTTCCTTTAGTTATAAGGTTAAAAGAATATTACAAATTGAGAATGAACTATTCAGAAGTATCATTTCTTTAACTGGCTAATATTCTAAAGCTAAAAATGTGTTCTTTCTTTAGTCGCTTTATACACTATTTTTTTTTTTCAATTTTTAACTAAAAATTGCACTATTTTTAAGCATTCATCACAACAACATCTTTGTTTTTCTATGATAAGTTATCTAGCTTTAATTAGTGAGGTAATCTTTTCGTACTTTGATTTTTATTGTAATTGTAATTGTAAATTTAATACTAATTGTAATTTTATTCTTCGTATTATAGTTGTAATCCCCTGGTAGAGGGGCAGAGAAGGCCTGACGGCCTTATCTCTACCAGGTTAAATAAATAAATACTAACACAAATGCTACAAACCACATGACTTCTAGCAACTTGATTCTTCACAGTTCATTTTTACCGTCTTAAAAAGTTTACAAGAGTGGCGTGCGTGATTTGTAACAATTGTTTTGATAAATGTGTAAAAAAAATGCAATTTTGCAGCTAAAATAAAAAAAAAATCTATACCTACGAAGTAACTATGGAATTTACAGCAAATTTTTAGCTTCATAATACGTTATAGGTCAACAATAGGAGGGATTAATTTCGGAACGAGCCTCGTATTAAAATACTCTTAAACCGTAAACGTGACAAATATTATGCAAAATATTTATTGGAACTGAGAATTCTAATGTAAAAGCTTTTATAAAATAAAATGCTAGCAATTGCTGCCACCGAGATTTTTATTTTTACGGGCTTTTTTTTCTTTTATTTTTCTCTACGTATTCGATACATGTTTTCTGAAACTCTCGGTAAATAATTCAACAAAGCGAGTGCTTTAAACTAAGAATGCGTGCGCAGTGTAGGCCCTAATTTAGATTTCAGAACGGCTATTTTTCTTGTTCACTTTTCTCTATCTTCGTCCATCTGTTTCCTATAATTTTCTAACAATCTTGCTACCACTGAGATTGGATCCTGCGAGCGCCCTTGTCTGTAAATGAGTCTAAAAGATAATAGAGTCAAAAATTAGCATGTAAAATAATTATTTATGGGATATGTAATCGTAAGGAACAAAATGATGGAGGACTTTTCTATTCATAGTTACTATGCTAAGAATCCGTCCTTTAAAAAGACTGTCATTGAACACTTTCCACCCTTTAAAGGCCTATATATACAGGGTGTTAAAAAGTATCCAATATTTTAGGAGGTGATAGTATGCATGAGAACAAGGACAAAATGTCTAATAAATGTGGATCCTACAACACATAATTTCTGAGATCTGAACAATAATTATTTATAGGAGGTGCTCAATGTGACGTCCATTTATGGCAATGCATATTTATGCCCTACAATACAGCAGACTACCAGATAATCATACAGTAGTTGACACCCCTGGCATGGAATACTGATAAATAAATATGTTTCATTTAACGACGCTCGCAACTGCAGAGGTTATATCAGCGTCGCCGGATGTGCCAGCATTTTGTCCCGCAGGAGTTCTTTTACATGCCAGTAAAACTACTGACATGAACCTGTCGCATTTAAGCACACTTAAATGCCATCGACCTGGCCCGGGATCGAACCCGCAACCTTGGGCATAGAAGGCCAGCGCTATACCAACTCGCCAACCAGGTCGACTGGAATACTGATACATCGCAAGGAATACTGAAAACAAAAGTCTGGTTGCGGATATGAGCGGGGTTCAGCAGAGATGGTGTTGTGAATTTTCGTAATCAGCATGTGTGGGCTGATGAAAGTCCCCATGCAGTTGAAGAAACAAGGCATCAGCACCGATTCTCAATCAACGTATGGGCAGGCGTTCTTGGTGATAGATTAAGGGCCATACGTGCTACCACAGAGATTAACTGGGGCTCGTTATCAGGACTTTCTTATTAATGTATTGCCTATCTTGCTGGAGTATGTGCCATGTCAGCAAAGACTACAGATGTGGTGCATGCATGATGGCACACCAGTACATTTTTTTCCGCAATGAGCGTGAACACCTGACGCTGACATTTCAGGACCGCTGGATTGATTGGGGAGGCCCCATCTTGGCCTGCTCATTCCCCAAACCTAAATCCCTTCTTAGGCTTTTGGTTATCAAGAACAACCAGGTTAATTTCAAAGAGTGCGTGATTCCTTACGCCGAAGGGCAGAGGAATGCATTGCCATGAATGGACGTCACATGGAACACCTCCTATGAACAAGTGTTCAGATCTCAGAAAGTATATGTTGTAGGACCCATGTTTATTAGACTTTTTTTTCTTGTTTTGATGCATACTAGCACCTCCTAAAATATTGGATACTTTTTTTAACACCCTATATATTACCTGTGCAATACATGTTGTGTGTGAGCATTCATTCCTTAAGGCAGGGGCATAAAACAATTCATAGGGGAAGCCTGCCCGGTTTTATATCTTTGTCAAGGTTAAGAATGAGTATACACCGTCATCAACTCATCCTAGTGTTTTATTTTCCCTTACTTGAGTACAGTAGCGCTCTTCGAGTAATTGGCCGTCGACTACCGATGCAGGTACTTGGAATTTAAAACTGTGTTTGTCGTGTAACCAACTGCAGTAACGATACACACCATCTTTACAGAAGTTTTCTGAAGATCAAACTTGTCATATCGTATAGGTCTATGAATACAAAGATGGTGCGAGAGGATAGTGCGATTGTTTTGAGTATTGCTTCATTGTTTTCAAACGTATATAGGTGACATTAAAATATTATATAAACCCTTTCTACGTTAATATCAACGTAAAATAGTACATTATGCAACGAGTCTATAATGATAGTAATTAAGACGCGAGTATGTTTGTTTATGAAACGAGCGCAAGCGAGCGTCTTAATTACCATTATAGGCAAGTTTCATACGACTTTTTATGCTCGACCATATTTCTAACTTGAAATTATTCAGAAGTATTCATTTTATTTGTATCTGACTGAAGATCGGAAGTGACCTTGTGCATAGCTTGTGAATTGTGAGATGTGCGCAGACGCGAAAGTATTGATTTTTTCCGAGGAACAATAATGTCATTGACCTTGATGTAATGTAGAGAATAACATGAACTAATTTTGATATAACCTGGAAATTGATTTAGAATTGAAAAACGAGATGACAAATTTAATTTATTTGAATATTATTTACAATTAACGCTAATTATTATAGTAACAGGACATAACCTTCTGCGACAGTATTGGATTTCCAGCCTCCGTGACGTTTCCCTCGTTGTCTTTCGATTGCATATCCGAGAATAATCGAAAACCTGAACTTTAATGAATAGGTGTACTTTAATGACATGCATTAAAGGACAGCTACCACGTGTATAATTACTACATTTCGGCATGGTCGAGCATAAAATTGATATTATTAATAGGTATCGTCATAATGTGAAAAATAAGATAATGGCTTTTCATCAACAACCGCCCCCTAGTGATGACAGAAAGGAGTAGAGATTGTAACTAGTGGCAAGGTTTAATTAACGAGTTAGCTTAGCTCCTCGAGGTCGTGGGTTTGATTTTAAGTTACATCTTTCGATTATGGGTTACAGAAATGAAGTTAAAAGTGAAGTAAGTTAGAATAATACTGAAAACCAGCCAGTAATGTGAAAATTGAGACTTTTACAATTGTAAGGTCAGCACGGACGAGTCTGGCGAGCTGGCAATCAATTGACAGTATCAAAGGGCGTGTTGTTGTGTAGGAGGGCAGACGCTGCAGATGTTACTGATGTGTGTAACTTGCTTTACTGTACTTGCCAGGTTACTGCGCCCATTTGCTCCGGGCAACAACGGCATAAGTCTGACACTATACATGTACAATCTTATAATTTTAGGGTCAAATTGGGGTCACCGTCCCTGTCATGGACAATTATTCGATTAAGTATTTTTGATCGATTAATCTTACAACAAAAATTGATCGATTAATCGATTACATTAATCGATTAAACCCCACAACACTTTATTATTATTACTATTATTATTATTATTATTATTATTATTATTATTATTATTATTATTATTATTATTATTATTATTATTATTACGAAGAGAAATTTGATGTAATGATGACAGAGAAACAACACTTTTTTCAAACATAGTTTTGTCCCTTCACAAGTTTCACTGTGATTAATTGAGATCTAGTATTTAGTATTATTTAGTATTTATTTATTTAACCTGGTAGAGATAAGGCCGTCAGGCCTTCTCTGCCCCTCTACCAGGGGATTACAACTATAATATGAACAATAAAATTACAATTAATATTAAATTTACAATTACAATTACAATAAAAATTAAAGTACGACAAGATTACCTGATTAATGAAAGCTAGACATTTTATCATAGAAGTTAAGAACAAAGAATATTTTTGTATTTACTGAATTACAAATTAAACCTTCAATAACAAAATTCTATAGTGATGAAATTACCGGATATTGAAAAATTTTGTGATAGATTAAGAGAACTATTTACAAGAAACCATGTCTGAACGAGTCTCAATTACTGACCAAGTGCCTAGTAAGTTTGCGTTTGAATTCAATTTTATTTCGGCAGTCCCTGATGCTAGCAGGTAACGAATTCCAGAGTCTCGGCAGGGCTATTGTGAAAGAGGATGAGTATGAGGAGGTGCGATGGGATGGTATTGTTATTAGTTAGATCTAAACCCGTGTCTGCTGCGTTCAAATCGACATTTTATTTCTATCCATTTGGCTAACAGACAGAGACAGAATTAAAAACGAATGTATGGCCTATCATGATTGTACTGACCACATTAGTTTAGGGAGGTACTTTACTGGTGTCCTTGGTGTTGAGTAACCAGGAACAAGACGGCCGGAGAATAAGGCTGATCCCGTTGAGAATCAAGAGGCACTTGTTCCACTCTTGAACAAGAGTCGCAGTCATTAAGTAATGCATTGAAAGTTAACACAGATCCACCTCTGATCGAGTGCTTTGATGTTTCGAACCACTTCAGTGATGGTGCGCATCCCACTAAAAAAATATATACGTAGCCTACGCCAACGAAGCCCGGTTTTCTACTTTGCTTCAAACCCATAGTTTACGCTGAA
The DNA here is from genome assembly GCF_040183065.1 of Periplaneta americana. Taxonomy (NCBI): domain Eukaryota; kingdom Metazoa; phylum Arthropoda; class Insecta; order Blattodea; family Blattidae; genus Periplaneta; species Periplaneta americana. The sequence goes on along the minus strand of NC_091119.1, from coordinate 11,095,447 downwards.
AATTTTAAAACCCTCCACGCGAAACCATTAATTGCAAGTTTAGACCGCGACAAAGGATATTCAAACAGAATGCTGGATTTTTTTCTGTTGCTCATTTCACATTTCATTAGGTACTGTCCCAGCTCATGAAAGACATGATGTGAAGGTTATGATGGTGATCATAGATAGGTCTAATTATTATTATTATTATTACAGTCTTACTAATAAAAACTCTATATACAGATGTTTAACTGTCTTATACTTATACAATGAGTAGCTCGTTTATAAGTCGTGTGTAAATTTCTTACTAATAATCACTACATACGTCGTGTATAACAGTATAACTGTTACACAGCTACGTCATAGTTTCGTCATTACTTCGTTACGAAAGGTAATAGAATATCTGAGGTTCTCTATTGCATCCAGTAGAGTGCTCTACTGTGGAGTGTGAAATATCGATAGTACAACTAGCTCTAATCGATTACCACACTATATTTTGGTCAAAGAGTACAAGCTACAGCAATATTATTCTACTTATTCTGTGCTCTTTGGTGTGTTCTTCTGTGGTTACAAGGCATCCATCATCATAAAATGACAGTCGATACGAACAGCTGTTAGAGGGGCGGCCATTTTTTCTCTATATACAACGCTTAAACAAGGGGTTTCGTAAATATAACTACTGCAAAGCAATTCCCATTGTATAGTTACAGATTCTTTATACATCCATCGCTTATGCATGGTTTATTAGTAACGTTTTCTGTCTCAACGCTGCATAAGTCTCGTATAAAAACTATACACAGTTTATTAGTAAGACCGTTAATTTTCTCCTCTCTCATAGATTAGGTTTCTTTATAGTCCGGATCAGCTTACTTCATACCTTGAGGGTGAAACCTAACCATTTTTCCCCCATTACTACATATGCTGACATTTTACTAACTGACCTCTCCAGCGACAACAAAACGAAACTTCAACGTGCTCAAACTTGTGTGTACGTTTTGTAAGCAATGTTCGTAAATATGATCATATTACCCCATCCCTGGAAGCAATAGGTTGGCTTAAACTAGATAAGAAAAGAAATTTACATTCACTTCTCTTTCTCTTCGAAATCTTGAACTCTTCTATTCCTTCGTACCTGTCGTCTCGCTTCACTTACCTTTCTTCCCACCATAATTTGAACACACGCTCTCGTCATGAAACAATACTAACAATACCATCCCATCGCACCTCCTCATACTCATCCTCTTTCACAATAGCCCTGCCAAGACTCTGGAATTCGCTACCTGCTAGCATCAGGGACTGTCGAAATAAAATTGAATTCAAACGTAAACTTACTAGGCACTTGGTCAGTAATTGATTTCTTGTAAATAGTTTCCTTAATCTATCACAAAATATTTCAATATCCAGTAATTTCATCACTATACAATTTTGTTATTCTAGGTTTAATTTTTAATTCAATAAATATAAAATATTATTTGATTTTCTATGATAAATTATCTAGCTTTAATTAGTCAGGTAATCTTTTCGTACTTTGATTTCTATTGTAATTGTAATTGTAAATTTAATACTAATTGTAATTTTATTGTTCATATTATAGTTGGAATCTCCTGGTAGAGGGGCAGAGAAGGCCTTATCTCTACCAGGTTAAATAAATAAATACTACTACTACTACTACTACTACTACTACTACTACTACTACTACTACTACTACTACTACTACTACTACTACTACTACTACTACTACTACTATGCTAGTGGATGTGGTGATTTTCTAATTTGCAGGTTGAATTTTCTTTTGCCAATTTCGTTTAGAATTTCGATACTGACAAATACTACAAATGGTAGTGATTTTGTAACTGGTATGTTGGCACCTGAGACAAGTATAATATTTGTCGGTAGCCTAGTGGAGTTCCATGAAATTAAAATTGTACTAGATTTCTGAGCCGGTTACTGGAAGCTAGTGAAATTACATTCTAGTTGCATAAAATAGTATTTTTATCTCCTTGAAATTGTATTTTGAGGTGCCTAAATTTATATTTTGTGCCTATTTTAATAAATTCAGAGCCTATTTTAGGTGCCTAAAAGTTAGTTTTTAAATACCTAAAATTTCGATGTCTAGTAATAATGAATTGGGGAACAGAAGGGATATTGGACGCAAGCAATCATGGCCTATTTTCAGATATGCCGATGATCGCTTGGAGTGACTATATAGGCCTACACACACACGAAAAAACCCCCACAATATTCAGTCTCAAGAATCGAACTCCCAGACCTCTCGTAGCAGGAGACGTCATAGTACTATGTGATTATCCCATCAGTTGGTTTGGATTAAACCATTTACTATACCCCTATAATGCAGTGACATTTTCCACAACAGGAATTTGAGTACGACTATGAGCTTACATCAGGTGCGGATCCTCTTCCCCCCCCCCCGCCTCTCGTCTCATTAATTTGAACCCTCCACATATACCTCTGCAGTCCATGTCATTTGCAGCTCTTTCAGAGCACGTGGATAACTTGCTGAAAAAAAGGTTCAAATTGTGCGTAGTTGAGGGCAGCGTAAAACGTGGAATTATAGCATCGATAATTGTGATTTGGTTATCTCTATTTACATTCTGGATTCAGTTGTTCGCTCGAAAATGGCGCGCATTTTATTAGCTATCGGCTACATTATTGCGTGCTTCTGTTACAGTGTTGCCAGCAGAAACAATGTACCGGTTCCTGTCAGTTTATTATGAATAAAGATGTAGCGAATTGTACCCAAATACAATGAAATAGATTTTAGTAGTACCGTTATCTTATTAATATTTAGTGGCCTATAATTCAAATTTAAACTTAAGAATTTTCGTGTCATAATATTTTGCTGTTGGTATTTTTTGTTTTTACATGTTTTACCAATGAATCTTCGTAAATGCAAGAATCCCATAGCTCTGCGAGGTTTATTTTAAATAAACATCTTTGTGTCTATTATAAATTTTTTTATTCAGTCAATGGATGCAAACTACTTCATCAACCAACAGACTGGGGATCGATTCCTTAGATACGAAGCATCTGTATAATTCTTCGAATACTTAAGGTAAGCTAGCATTCACTACATCGTATCGTACGAATCGCACGCAACGGATATTTTAAGTGCAGTGCGTTTACTGTAACGGCTATACCTCATCGCCTCATCGGATTTCCTATCAGCTGTTTAAAACATGACGTCGTACGATATTGACATTGCTGAAAACAGAGGAGTTGAGGTTAGGTCTATTGATTATATGAGTGTTAGCGAATAAGAATCTGTAATTGCTTTATGCGTCTTAATTGAAGAGGAAGAAACAAAAGAGATATTGGTTACATAATATAGGCTATATGTAAGAAACGACTTGATTACTGTAATGAAAACGCCTCAAATTACATAATTCTTCGCAGTTTTCTACAAGCGAAATAAGTTTCCCGCCTGCCATTTTGGCGCGACACTGAACATGCCACAACATAATAGTAACAGTTGAGCAATTAAAATTGATTTATTAAAGAAGGCCACGATCGCACGCATCGGAAAAGTTGCTCATCCGAGAAACGTGGACGGATTTGTCGAGAGCCGATGCGTGCGATACGATGTAGTGAACGCCTACCTTTAAGCTTTTTCTTTTATCAAAACAATTTATAAATGCATTATGTAGGCCTAATCTCTGACAGTATTTCATTTTACATTTTATGTGACACGAATTTCTTTCACGAGACATACGATTTGATTAGTCATTCCTCATATAATAATTCGGGAAATATTGTAAAACAAATGAGAAGAATAGGTCTCTACTATGAAAATATTTTAAATTTCTAAGAAATGTTCGAGATGGATTATATGACGAAGCTCAAAATTGAAGACTATGTAAAAGCGTTAACAGAACGACAGGTGGTCGATTGTCTACTTTCATTTGAGCACAGATCTCTGAGCTGACGATGAGGCGTTCCGAATGGCCGAATATGCAAGACGGCCTCGCCTGTGATGGCACTCGGTTACGCCCCTCTTGCTTGTACACAATCCACGGTTGTCATGGTGACCCAGTTTTCCCGCCAACCGCTGTCTGGTGACCTCAGTGAGAATGGAACAGAGCCCATTGTTCCCACTGTCGAGTTGAAAACACTTCCATCAGGGTCCTGGCTCATGCTATCATTCATTAGCCTGCCCAACGAAAAAATGTTGCGGCGTTGTTTACCACGACAGTCATCTCACCGCCGAGCCCACTTGTTTCTAATACAAATAAGGACACAACTCTTGCGATGGGTTCACATTTAAAACCTGTTGATATTGGTTCTTCCAGTAGTCACTTCACTTCTTCACAATTAACTGCTGTTTGAAATCTGTTTTGTTGAATGTGACATCATAAATTCGCGTATAACTAAAGGTAAATTTTGTTTTGCGTAATTCTACTTATTGGCAACACTGTTGCTTAAGTTCTAGTGTTCTGAGCCACAAATTTAGTGATACTGACTTCAATTCCAGCAGAAAAGTGAAAATGTATCTTTTCCAGAAGGATTTGGTTGTGTATCCCTTGTAATGTGTCGTCTTAAACAGCGGACTTGAACCATGTTAACCACATAACGAAGTCACGTTACTTCTTGTTTTTTAAATATGTTATTTAACAACGCTGTATCACTAGATCAACTATGCGGTTACCAGCCTAGGTGAAGTTTGTGATAGCGATTTTTTTTGCGAGGTGAGTTCGATGATTCGTTATAGTATTACCTGCCATTCTCCTAGGAAAATCGGAGAAAATGCCATCCAGATAATAGTCCAATAATAATAATAATAATAATAAATGTTCATTGATAAATACAGTGAAATCTCTATAGAAAGAAACCATATGAACCAGAAAAAAATATTATTGTAGAGGAATTTATTGTTATATCGAGAGTTTACATACACAAAACGGCATGCTATTTGGAAGGTATATTGTATAAGGAACCACTCCTATAATTTTATTGATGTACCTATTTAATGGTTATGAGATTGGTACATGGAACGTAGTGGCGGCTCGTGATAAAATATTATATGTGTTCACAATTTTGTGTTTCAAAATCGAAGAGAATTTGAAATCGTATGTTTAGCCTAATATAAAATGTCATGATTCCAATGTTTCACTATCGAAAAAACCGTATATAAATTCAAAAGAACATATAATAATAATAATAATAATAATAATAATAATAATAATAATAATAATAATAATGAAACCCAGTCTTTTTATTTCCAATTTTTCCTGGTAAGCCAGTTTACCCAATTCTTTACTGTTCCAAATTACTTGAACAGATTTCATTGTTTACGTTTGTTAAAAATGAATACATACCACAATGCCGTTATTTACAAAAGTGTGTGTTCAGTAATATATTTTGGTTCACAACACACTGATACACTATAGCCTATACCAGTACTGTAATCCCATTCGCATAGATTGATTACTATAAATACATTCCAGTAAATATTATTCTTAAATATTATACACTACCATACAGATACTACATTCAGCGAGCACGTGTTTCAAAGCCAAACTATGCTATTATGCTAACACTGATGTATAGTAATTCACAACTACACTCTCGTAGCAGCACTGTACACACTGTACACACATAAAATAAACGTTCCGACCTTCGAGCTTCCGACAGTGACATGCTGACACCTACAGGCTAGAATACAGACTATTAAATTTCTTCCTCGAGATATGGCACGTTAACGATGCACCTGACATCTGTAGGGTAGATTCACTGTTCACTTAACGCTTTGTGCTCTTGACGAGCCATAAGCGGCCAGCGAAAGACAATTTTCTCCCGCGCATGCGTGAAATTCCTGTAACCTTCTTGAAAAGAGCACGGCTTGTACGTGAACGGATGTTGCCAAGTTTACATAAGAAGTTTATGCAAGATGGGGGAAGTTTAAAAAACTCGATTCTGATATTATACATTCCCACTACGTCAATACGGTATTAAATGATAAAACTAGTCATGCATTAATGGAAACAAGGTGTTCACGTGCTCTTGTGCTCTTATTGACGCACCGCCACTGATGGAACGTAACTAGTCTTTATAGAACAGGTGGGGTAACATTAGTAGCAAAAGAAATAGCTAAATATAGAACAGACTTCGTGGGAGTACAAGAGGTTAGGTTAGCTGGTAATGGCATAAAATAGAAGATTACTTATATTATGGGGAAGGAAACAATAATCACCAATTAGGAACAGGATTCTTTGTACATAAAAGAATAAAATCAGCAGTAAAAAAGATCGAATTTGTCAGTGACAGGTTATCGTATTTAGTACTTAAGGGTAGATGATGCGATATCGTAGTTATAAATCCTCACGCCCCTACAGAAGAAAAAGACGACCATATAAAGGATAGCTTCTATGAGGAATTGGAACAGACTTTTGATCAGTTATCTAGATATCACATGAAAATTTTATTGGGGGATTTCAACGCTAAAGTAGGACGTTTGAGATGGGCAGGGCATGTGGCACGTATGGGCGAATCCAGAAATGCATATAGAGTGTTAGTTGGAAAGCCGGAGGGAATAAGACCTTTAGGGAGGCCGAGACGTAGATGGGAGGATAATATTAAAATGGATTTGAGGGAGGTGGGATATGATGATAGGGACTGGATTAATCTTAACTTAGAAAGCATGATGGAAATATTCAGATTGTCAATTAATATAGATAAACACAATATAATATTTGTTACTCAGTCAAATGACAAATCAATGTAAAATAATGACATATTATATGGTCATTAAGTTTTATATACATGAAATGCAAATTGCAAACGTTTTCGCCCATTCAGGCATCTTCAGGCACAATTATACAATATCTCAATATCAAACTGTGAAGCCATTACATTGGTGGTAGATAAACTGTTTAAGATTAATGATGTACAAAACATCTCCATAATTAAAATGTAATATTACAAGTCATAAAATTAAAATAATGTTAAAAACCACGTAGTGTTGTAATTAAACTTCATAATATTCTGTGGAACTCTTGATCAGTAGTCCAATCCGATTACACTTTTACGTTTGATAATTTCCTATTTATATTTCGTATGTATTTATATATTTCAGACATCATTCATCACTCATTGGACTCTACTGAACAAGAGTTCCACAGAATATTATGAAATTTAATTACAACACTACGTGGTTTTTAACATTATTTTAATTTTATGACTTGTAATATTACATTTTAATTATGGAGATGTTTTGTACATCATTAATCTTAAACAGTTTATCTACCACCAATGTAATGGCTTCACAGTTTGATATTGAGATATTGTATAATTGTGCCTGAAGATGCCTGAATGGGCGAAAACGTTTGTAATTTGTAATTCATGTATATAAAACTTAATGACCATATAATATAAGTCATTATTTTACATTGATTTGTAATTTGACTGAGTAACAAATATTATATTGTGTTTATCTGGATTAATCTTGCTCAGGATTGGGACCTATGGCGGGCTTATGTGAGGGCGGCAATGAACCTACGGGTTCCTTAAAAGCCATAAGTAAGTAAGTAAGTACCTATTTAATAAATTGTGATGAACACTTTGGTTTGTTAGCATAAAAAATTATAGAGAAAAATAATGCTGGGACTACAGTATTTTAACATTATAGAGGGTATTATTGTTATATCGGTAATCGTTGTATGGAGATTTCACTGTATAGAGTAAATCAAAAGCTCATTTGCCATAGAAATCAGTTCGTAGCCTCCCAACCTGAGTTCCCGCCTGTGTGCTGGAAAGACGTGGCTTCATAAACGAAGATGACTCTCACCCATGTACATCGCAATTTATGAAACATGCACACGGCTGATGTACATGCACTGCAACATAACAAACAAACCATCCCTCCGTGCCGGGAATGTAATGCTCCGCCAGTACCTCGTATAACATGAACCATCGCAGCAGAAATGTGATGTTTTCATAGTGCAAATGTTTTTTTACGGTTACTATATAGGCATATAAACCCTCCCCTTTCCACCATTCCCCCTTTCCCGGTTTGTACGCAAAGTTTCAGGAATTGTTGAAATTAAACGCGATGCTGTTTTCAGAGAGCTCTGTGGGGAAGGGTAGGAGCGCGCGCAGGGGTGTTCAACCGTGTTCGATGACGTATCGCGGTATTGAGAGAGAACCTCGCCTGATATTGAATTCCAGCAGCTTTTCATTTAGCCACTATTTTAAAGATATCAAATCCATTGCTCTGAAAAAGTTTGTATTTCCTGTCTGTTCTGTTACAGCGTGTTTTGTATTATAAAAACGTACGTATTGCTTTCAGAACAGCTACCGCTTTCAGAAAACTTAGTTTTAAGCACTGCTTTTAATTTCTCATATACGCGATGCAGGGAAAGTGATGTTATTACAGCCCAGCTCTACATCAGTCAGCCCACCAAATGGACTAGGGATCCATCACCGGCAAATACTGAGAGTTTTGTGATTAACAAAGGGAAAATGTGGCGCAATTCACTCCAGTAGTACCACAGTCTAGTATATACAGTCACGAAGCTCAATACGTAGTAAATATGCATCCATAGATAGTTGCTAACCACTAGGATCGCTAATATCGCCTCATTACAGACAATGCGAAATAGTACCGGAACAGTGTATTGTTTCTAGCACCCTCACAACTCAAGTTTCTTAACTGTATACACGCCTACTTGACTGTGGTAGTACTTTATTATGATCTCTTTGCCTTTAAGGGATTGGGTACAGCTTACAGCAGTAAAATTTTGGAAATATTCCATTTTTTTCCTCCAATAACTTACTTATGTCTCGTGACCAGAATATTGTACGAAATGGAAATATAAAAATTGGAGATTTATCCTTCGAAGAGGTGGAAAAATTCAAATATCTTGGAGCAACAGTAACAAATATAAATGACACTCGGGAGGAAATTAAACGCAGAATAAATGTGGGAAATGCGTGTTATTATTCGGTTGAGAAGCTCTTATCATCCAGTCTGCTGTCCAAAAATCTGAAAGTTAGAATTTATAAAACAGTTATATTACCGGTTCTTCTGTATGGTTGTGAAACTTAGACTCTCACTCTGAGAGAGGAACATAGGTTAAGGGTGTTTGAGAATAAGGTGCTTAGGAAAATATTTGGGGCTAAGCGGGATGAAGTTACAGGAGAATGGAGAAAGTTACACAACGCTGAACTGCACGCATTGTATTCTTCACCTGGCATAATTAGGAACATTAAATCCAGACGTTTGAGTTGGGCAGGGCATGTAGCACGTATGGGCGAATCCAGAAATGCATATAGAGTGTTAGTTGGGAGACCGGAGGGAAAAAGACCTTTAGGGAGGCCGAGACGTAGATGGGAGGATAATATTAAAATAGATTTGAGGGAGGTGGGATATGATGATAGAGACTGGATTAATCTTGCACAGGATAGGGACCGCTGGCGGGCTTATGTGAGGGCGGCAATGAACCTTCGCGTTCCTTAAAAGCCATTTGTAAGTAAGTAAGTATGAACTTACTGTATCTTGTACAGTAATGAAAATTAGTATGTGCAAAACACTGTCTTCTGCTATGAAAATATATATATATTCTTTTTAATTTAAAATGGTGGCAGTTCACTGTCCAGTGATGAAGCGTTTCCCTCATAACTAAAAAACTATTCAACATTCTGTGATGAAATTTTTTGTGTGTATTTATGCATGTCATATCTACAATATGATGCAAAATCACTTCTCTACCTTTGATAGAGTGTCTGATAAAAAAAAAATTAATTCATTTATAAAAATGGTCAAATATCAGTACTTTCTTTTAGAACAAAATAAAAAGAAATATTATTTATTAAGGAATGTAGTTGAAAGAGTATGATATTGTAAACATGAGTTTCAGCAATAAAATAAAAGAGAGAGAACATGAAAAAGTTAAAAAGTTTATGAGTTATGAGGGAAACGCTTCATCACTGCACAGTGAACTGCCACCATTTTGAATTAAAAAAAATATGTACTGTAAATAATTTTTTATAATCGTAAAAATATTTTTTCATATAGCAGAAGGACAGTGTTTTGCACATACCAATTTTCATTATGGTACAAGGTACAGTAATGGAGGGAAAAAATGTTGAATATTTTCAAAACTTTTACTGCTGTAAGCTGTACCTAATCCCTTAAAAAGTGTCTGTATTTTAGGAGTAGTTCAATAAAGAACTACGTGTAGACCTGTTCTTTCTGGTTATAATCCGTGAATGTGAATTGAAATTGAATGTAGATTCTAACGACAACAAAACCACAACATCAACTCTCTGTAGAAGAGCAAGTAAAAATGGATTTTTATGAATAGGATCTACAACTGTACTCAAACTTTCTATAGTACCCTGTAATTGCTGGAAATGTTATCTAGGTTTGCCTGGAATCTTCTTTAAAATTTCGAATTTATACAAAATTATTTAGAATGTTCTATTAAAAGCTTCCTTTGCCATTGCTATCCTCTTTTTGACTTCCTGGCAGCAGATCTTCGTTTTGTTTGTATTTATCTTTATCCATACTAAAGACTGGAAAAAATATATTAGGAGAGAAACATTTCTCTTAATATCTTACACTTTTAATTCAGTTTCTGTAGTTGTGACGATCTTGTATATCTTCAGAACCTATTACTAGAGTCCTCTACAAGATTTACAGAAACATCTGTTTTCCAAGCAGCAACCTTTGATGAGAAAATGAGCAGTAATTTTACCTGAAGCCAGCTTTTATTCAGGAACAGGATTATTTCACAAGAAATATGTACCTTTGCTTTGTACGCGCAAACACACATAGGTCCTTTTTAACTCCCAGTATCAAAAGACAGTGGCCAAAATTAAATTTGCCATAAATTAATGCATTCATTTGTTTTTACCACGGCTCAGTTCTCGTTTTGAACAAGCGTAACCTAAAATCACTGCCTGCTGGATCACATCCTATGGCTGCAGCTATAGGATGCGATCCAGCAGGCAGTGCCTAAAATGCAAGCAAGGGATAAGGGATAAACATTTAGACACATTTCTTTAAAGATAAACCCCGATTACCATAGCAGCCGGAACACGATTCTGGATCCGCTGCACTTTCATTCGCATTGACCACTGATAATAAATCTGACTGAACAGAACTTCACATCATTTAGTCACTTTTATTTTGAGTTGTGGCTTGTGGCTGCCCTTGGCATTGTATAGTTGAATGAGTTATATTATCATTGTTGACAAAAATAATATGGAGAAAAGTGACGCTTATGTATTTTTGTTGTGGCAACAAAACTGTCTGGAATAAAAAATAAAGGTATGATTAGATATTAGTGTAATATTTATAATGTCATCCAGACACTAGATATAGTCACTAAAATTCTAAAGCATTTCGCACTGATTTAATTATAAATGAGTGTTATTTTTTTAGATAATGGCTTTAAAATGAAACATAGTTATCGTATTGCAGAATAGTCCGGGATCATACTGGATGAATCGTATAAACGTTTTTATCTATCAACGACTATTTATCAGAGGAGTTCCATTCCACGTAATGCATTTTGGAAACTTTTCAAATCATTCGTTTTTTTTTATATTCTCGCGTAATAATTCTCGACAATATTATCACTACTAATTAGGGTTTATTTACTTTTTTGTATATCTACATTTCAACGGAGTTACGCAACGATAGACCAACGGACAATTTGAAAAAAATGAGATATTTGCACAAATCTGTTATTGGCTGGATTAATTCTGGGAAAAAAAAATCAATGCTATTTATAAGCAAAATTCATTCTTGCATAAAATGTATTCATTTATTAATTAGCTTTGCAATATTAAATCAACTACCGGTCTGTTATTAAAAATCGGTTAGACTTTTTTTTGTATTTGTGCTATTTTTTGTAGTATGAATGTTACAATACTTCTTGCATAAAATGTTTAAAGAAAACCACATTTATTTCAATGGTCAATATCTCGAAAACAGGTTTTTGGCGGTTGGTCTCTTATTGCGTAGCTCCTTCCATTTGTGTGACGTATTCCCGGTATTCGAGATTAGTCTGTAGTATCTGACGACCGTTAGGAACGTATATGAATTATTTCTGCGGTATCTCCAGGGTTTAAAAGGCCCTCATAGGGTTTCTTATTGACCTCGTCCCCTTCCTATTAGGGTTGAATACATAAAGATTCAGAAAACTTCTGACCTCCCCTACGTACACACACATACACACACGCTTCTCTTGCATAATTCTGTTCGGAGAGCGGATATTTCAACTGAATTCAAAACTTTATATAGGCCTATACCACCATTCACCTACGAGTCCTTTTCGCTCGTTTCGCTAACCACCATTAGACACTCACACGTAACGGGACTCCCTTAACATGTCATCAGCACGGCGCAAGAAAACATAGGATGAGCACAAGGCAAGGGACACATTCAGTCCTTTTGATAGATTAATTTTTTCATGAAATTTCGGCCAGTGTACGGGACTTGTGCTCACCCAGTATGGTAATGAATTTGGAGAGCTACACTGAGTAGAGTAATCCGGTTTCGTAAACCAGCTATAACGGCTGATGGAATCATCGTTACTTCCATGTTGGTTGGATGATCGTTCACCGCGGTTTCACTTAAAATTAGTGAAAAACATTAAAGGGCATATCTTATTTTATATATATTTTTTTCTTTCAAGGATTGAGAATAGTATTGTATTGTATTGTATTGTATTGTATTGTATTTATTAACATTCCATGGTATTCATACATTGCTTTACAGCTAGAATATGAAACAAGTCAAAAAACTTAATACTATTATAAAGTCTTAATTTATAGTCACAGTCTAGATCAAATATATACAGACGAGATTTACAATATAGTCTACTAGTATAACACAAAGTTTTTGTATCAATTTAATGAAGTGTTGTTGAATGTCATGGATTCACCTACAGAATAGAAGGAGTGAGAATTAGGTACTTCTTTAATTTGGCCCTAAATAATTTTATGTTTTGAGTTTCATTTTTTATATCGATAGGGAGGCTATTAAAAATGTTTACTGCCATATAACGCACTCCTTTTTGATAGCATGATAGACTTGCCGATGGAGTATGAAAGTCATTTTTGACGTGTATTTATGCTATGAACTGTTGAATTAGTTACAAAGTTTTCACGATTACATACGAGAAAGATTATATTAATGAAAAAATATACTGACAAGCCATGGGCATTATTTGTAGTTTTTTTAATATTCCTACACGATTCCCTAGATTTGGCACCTACCATTATTCTAATTACTATTTTTTGTAATAGAAATATACTGTTACTATCTGTGGAATTTCCCCAGAATATTATTCCAAAACTCATTACCGAGTGGAAGTATGCAAAGTATATTGTTTTTAAGGTATTGATATTTACTATCTTTTGCATAGATCTAATAGCAAAACAAGCTGAATTTAGTTTGGGGGTAATTTATTTAATATGATTTTTCCAATTTAACACATTATCGATTTTTAAGCGAAGAAATTTGGTTGTTGTTGTTTCTAATAGGGATCTATTGTTAATTATTGCGCTAGAAATTTGCGAGGTTGAATTTGGACAGGATTTAAATTGAATTATGTTAGTTTTGTTACAATTTAATACTAATTTATTGACTGAGAACCAGTCACATAGGTATTCTGGAGTCATATTGCCTTAGGCAATGCAGAAAGAGATTTATTTATCATGTGGCAACAGAGCCTGATGCATGTATTCCTAGAAACATGAAGGTAAGCTAGCAAATCGTTTTGTCCACTTGCAGAATGGTTCTCAGAATGTTTTGCTTGTTATTGCAGGACGTAATGGTGACCTCAGACTGACTGACGATCGGGAGATGTCAAGTGACGACGTTGCTGGCCTGTGGACGGGCTACCACAACGCGCTGGGGCTGAAGAAGTCCACGCCACCCGGCGCTAGAGAGCAGTCGGTGAGTGGGGTTCTCTTTTAATTATCGGAGGGGAGATAAAGGGGACTTTGAAACTGTGACGTTGCGTGTTTTGAACAGGTACACGCAACGTCCACTATTTTGTTGGTGTATGGCACCCATAGTCCTCGTAAAAAAAAAACTATCGAACTGCGTTTGAATACATTATTAAATTCGTCGTATTCCTTCAAGGGTAAGATCCTTTCGTTCAATAAATCCTGTCTGCCATAAAAATTAAATTCCAACAAAGAATCAGCAATAATTCAGTCTACTGACTCGTATTTCTCGCTTGCTCCCTGGTAAATGCACTGACACATGGTGGAAAAGCTGGGATGCGGGTTATCTCAAACTAGGCCTACCAGCGAATAGAGATTATAAAGAATGGACACTTCGCGTCGGTACTTTTGATGTAGCCGGACTGATTTCAATGACCTTCAAGCCAGCTAAAGCGTGAGATTCTGCTTTCTCCCTAGAGTTGGCGCTGACATCACACCAGCTAGCAGTCGACACAGCGGAAATATAACATATATAATTAATATATCTAGGCACATTATGTACTCAAATAAAATAAATTGGATCCATAAAATAATAAATCCGTCATTATCTGTAATCTCTAGACTCTAGAGTTCCTTTATAATGAGAGTTGAGACGTTGACCCCAACAACAATTAAAATATGTAATGATTTGATAGCGCTGAAAATGGAAAAACAAAACTCTTACGAGAAGTAAAACCATATACCTATATTATATTATATACAAATATTAAACGAATTCGATACTTAATTTTATAATGTATTATATTATTTTATAATATAATTTATTATATCTGAAATATAAAATATTATTATTACAACTAGTTTGTCACTGAGAAATAAGGAAAAAGCTGCTAACTTGAATTTATTTGAAGCAAAGCGTTACTGGATTATGCAATAAGATAGACGATGTTTGGATCCTGTGTCTCAACTCTATTCTCAAGCGTATGCTCGATTACACTAACCTCTAGCGTTTGAAAGTAGAACTATACGCTGGCGCACAGAGAAACAAAACACAGGAAAATTCGCTCAGTGTCCATTCTTTATAATCCCTATTCGCTGGGCCTACTATCACAGTCTAGTATACAGTCACGAAGCTTGAGTTGTTGAGGATACTGGGAACAATAGACGGTGCCGTACTATTTCGCATTGTCTGTGATGAGGCGATAGTAGCGATCCTAGTGGTTAGCAAGTATCTATGGATGCATATTCCCTACGTATTGAGCTTCGTGACTGTATATACTATACTGTGCTACTATTGTCTATGCTACACGAAGTTTAAAAATGATGTTTAATCATTTTTACGAAGTCTTGCATGACTGCCCGCTCTTCAAGATTAAAGATCATATTTCTGATCTCATTTTATAATCACTGAATCTTATTTGTGTAATCACACAATTCCAGTTAAATGTGAAACCACAGTCTAGTATATAGTCACGAAGCTTGAGTTGTGAGGGTGTTAGAAACAATAGACTGTACCGGTACTATTTCGCATTGTCTGTAATGAGGCGATATTAGCGATCCTAGTGGTTAGCAACTATCTATGGATGCATATTTACTACGTATTGAGCTTCGCGACTGTATATACCAGACTGTGGTGAAACATCACAAATTCGTGTCCCGTTTTCTCTTGTGTTCCTCTGGATATTGTTTTGAGTCTATTAGTCGAACTTCGATATGTCGAAGTGCTTCCGGAAATTGGTAATGCTTCGAGTTATCGAAAATTCGAGATATAGAAAATATGAAAAAGCAAAAAAAAAAAAATTAATTTAGATTATTATTATTATTGATGATGATAAAATAATACGCTTAACTTTCTACATAGAGGTCGAGGTTGTCCATAGACTCTTTCTTTGCTTTTCAGGACAACGGTTTTAGCAATTCAGAACAAAGTTCGAGAATACTAATTCTAAAAAGACATGTCATTATGTCCTCACAGTGGTGAACATTATGCTATACCGTTACGGTAGAGATAGTGATTGACGGAATAGGATTAGTACTAATGTGTTGATTCCTGGAGGACACTTTCAAAGGAAGAAGAATATTAACGAGAAATGCTTGTTAAAGTAATGGTATTTCATCACATTTAAATTTTACTTGCACATGTGTACATAACTTTAATTTTCACCTTAAAATCGAGCTAAGAATATGTATTTTCTACTGGGAAGAGAAGTATTAATCGAGATATCGAAAAAATCTAGTAATAGAACTCCGAGATATAGAACAATTATTGCATGTAAATTTGTATGATTCCGCCGGGATATTAAAATTACTTCGAGATATCGAAAGTCGAGTATAGAAGTTCGACTGTATTATATATACCGTAACTCATTTCTCGCGCGTAATCAACTGACGATAGCTCAGTTTGCTGGTGTTGTATCAATAAAAACATAATTGAAATGGCAAATGACTTGAAAATTAAAATCTAGTGCAGAAAATGAAAAAGTATAATGCGCTCTCTAGAATCAAGAGTCGTGAAATTTACATACAAAGATAGGCCTAATATCTCTCAATCCATAAACTTAGCAATTGTTAGCCCAGTACTTAAGTCAGATATATTGGATTCATTTTTATACCAAGTTGAAATAAACATTTCACTTGTCTGAACCTGTTAAAAAGTATTGACATTGTATCCACCAATTTAAGCGCACAATTTTACAGAAACAAACTTGCGTAGTAGTAATGAGCGCATAATATAAACTACATTGCACTGATAAGGTTCGCTTGGTAGTATGGCTGTTCAATACCAGATTGCTCTTACACCCAAATTAAGGGGAGAAGATATTTTTTGGTGAAAAATGAGTAAATTAAAAAAAAAATTCTTTAGAATACTCTGTGATATGTGTGGAATGCATTGCATAACATTTTTGTGGGTATTTGTGCCCTTAGCGGATGTTGAGACGACATTTTTAAACTTCCTGCGCTATGGATTTTTAAATCACTTGATCCTTTATCGTTGTTTCCGGCAACTTCATTTTTTTTTTTTTTGCTACATTGCCAAATAAAAATGGATATAATTTCTGAACTATTAAAGATACATGCATGAAATTAAGAACACACATTCTTTAGACTATTAGGAAACTTTTCTCTGTAACAGAATTTTGTTAATAGATTTCATTTTTAAAATATGCCCGTTTGTTTGCGAAAAAGGAAATAAAAAAGTGTTATTAAATTTTAATTGTTTATTTTACAAACGTAGGGACTAATATCAAAATTCTGTTAGACAGATTGTAGCGCATACTTTTGCAAGTACATTGCAAAAAATTGTTTGAATCTATATTTAAAAATGGTTTAGATATATCAGTTTTAGTAAAATCCTGCATTCGGTATATATATCTTTTTTTTTTCAAATTTGGGCCCCCAAATAATTTTTTCAAAATATTTATATTTGTTTGAGTTGCTATAGCTATGAGCTCTCTACATACAAAAAATTAATATTTTATACTAAATAGGAGAAAAGTTTTAAAAAATACCATCTTCTCCCCTTAAGAGAAACAAACTGTTTAAAATTACGCATATGGGTGTTTGTGAAATACCGAGCTGCAAGCTTTCCAGAGGTTAACATAGCCCTTCGCATGACCTATAAAGACTTCGTAGCACTTTCGACAGTCATGTCAGTTATTTGCTTCGTTGAATTCCCGAACGTCACTTACTCGTATATTCATCAATGAAAAACGTTTAAGGAAGGCATTCGGACTTGTGAAATATAGTTTTCTGTATACATGCTTTATGTTTGTTTCCAGTACCCAATTTTTACCTACCTTATCAAAACATTTGCATGAATACGATATATTTACATAAGAATTGGAAATAAAAATATTTTGTGCAGATGCTATGTTCATATTCAGAGAACTCTTCATTGTTGGCTCAATACGAAAAACAAAACAGCTAGAGAAGTAGCATTCAATTTTCCTGGTCGGAAATCGAAAGCAATCATTATTCGGATAGTTTAAGATGGATTGAATAATTAGTCTTCCTTTCGTGGATATATCAAATTGATGTCAGTAACAATAATCATGTGTTATTGAGCTTTGTTCGATGTGCTTCACCACATATATCGGGTATCGAACCCACAACATTCCAAGTCGGCAACCAGTCAGTCAACCTCAAGCCGATTTCATTAACATCCGTCAGAATGTGCGCATGCTCAGACAATCGTTTGAGTCCGCGCACGGAGTCATGAAAACGCTAGTCAATTTCAGTTTTATCGTTTGTTCTCGGTTAAGAAAGTCATTATAAATATGGGAACGCTGGAGAGCAATAACTTGTGGCAGACTCTTCTTGTTGCACACATTTATTTACGGTGCCTGACCCCAATCTCTCCTCTAACCTTTGTCTCCACCCCATTGCTGTCGTAGAGGTCGTCTCTGTCATAAGGCGGCGGGAATAATACTTTTTAACAGCAGATTTCATTACGACTTCAAGTACCTATTGCTTTGTCAAGGTGAATGATGATTACGGTTCACGCCATGTGGAGGTGAATTTCCTTCCCGAATCAAAATGGAAAGGAATATTTTATCTCGAATTACACTATAGCATATCTAGTTGCAAATTATGGGATAATCTGTAGTATTAATTAGGGATGGGCAAAAATAACCGGTTACTTTGATAACCGATTATTTTCATAATGTTAATCGGTTAATTGTTGGTTTATTTTGATAACCGATTATTTTCATAAGGTTAATCGGTTAATTAACGGTTTATTTTTATAACTGATTATTTTCATAAAGTTAATTGGCTAACTGTCGGTTTACTGTATTTTGATAACCGATTATTTCCATAAGGTTAACAGTTAATTGTCGGTTTATTTTGATAACCGAATATTTTCATAAGGTTAATCGGTTAATTAACGATTTATTTTGATGACCAATTATTTTCATAAAGTTAATTGGCTAACTGTCGGTTTACTGAATTTGATAACCGATTATTTCCATAAGGTTAATCAGTTAATTGTCGGTTTATTTTGATAACCAATTATTTTCATAAAGTTAATCGGCTGATTGTCGGTTTACTGTATTTTGATAACCGATTATTTCCATAAGGTTAATCGGTTAATTGTCGGTTTGTTTAGATAACCGATTATTTTCATGAGGTTAATCGGTTTCTTTTGATAACCAATTATTTTCACAAAGTTAATCGGTTAATTGTCGGTTTGTTTTGATAACCGATTATTTTCATAAGGTTAATCGATTAATTATCGGTTTATTTTGATAACCAATATTTTCATAAAGTTAATCGGCTAATTGTCGGTTTACTGTATTTTGATAACCGATTATTTCCATAAGGTTAATCGGTTAATTGTCGGTTTGTTTAGATAACCGATTATTTTCATAAGGTTAATCGATTAATTATCGGTTTCTTTTGATAACGAATTACTTTCATAAGATTAAACGGTTAATTATCGGTTTATTTTGATAGCCGATTATTTTCATAAGTTTAATCGGTTAATTATCGGTTTATTTTGATAGTCGATTATTTTCATAAGTTTAATCGGTTAATTATCGGTCTATTTTGATAGCCGATTATTTTCATATGGTTAATTGGTTAATTATCGGTTTATTTTGATAGTCGATTATTTTCATAAGGTTAATCGGTTAATTATCGGTTTATTTTGATGGCCGATTATTTTCATAAGGTTAATAGGTTAATTATCGGTTTATTTTGATAGCAGATTATTTTCATAAGGTTAATCAGTTAATTATTGGTTTATTTTGATAGTCGATGATTTTCATAAGGTTAATCGGTTAATTATCGGTTTATTGTGATAGTCGATTATTTTCATAAGGTTAATCGCTTAATTATGGGTTTATTTTGATAGCCGATTATTTTCATAAGATTAATAAGTTAATTATCGGTTTATTTTGATAGACGATTATTTTCATAAGTTTAACTTTCCTGCAACTCGATTTGTCAGTCAAGTAAACGAGACATCAAGTAATATCCGATCACAACCTGATTTGATCGACGTTTCTGCAACTGGCCATAAGTTTTTTAAGTTTTTGGCATTTTCAAATTGCATTTGTTTTTACTTACCTACTTATTACGTAAAGTAAACTCCAGAGAAAATATTTTCACACAAGACAATAATATTTGTTTGTTTGTTTTTTCGTGTATTTCCTATCTCTCTCTGTACAGTTTTACTTTTCTGCAAAATGATTGGATGACATTTTTATTCTGAGTCACTGTTTACAGATCAGTTTTGTATTATGAAGTATCGACAGGAACATAATAGAAAAGTGTGTTTATACTTATTAGAAATAATAAAAATAAGTTATTAAATAAACTAGATAAATTTCCTGAATTATTGAATATTCGTACACTCATAGTGTAGGCCTATGTATGTTGTCATTTAATTATGGCAAAAACCAGTACCGGTAAATGTGACAGATAATTGCTTTCAAAAAGGACTCATCCGTTTTAATAGATCCCTTGATAGACTCGTATAAGCCCCCCATGACTGTACATAATAGTTTTGAAACCACATTATTTGAGAGAAGGATTGTGTTGGAGTGGGGGGCAGGCAGACTCTTATTGAGTGCTTATGCTGGCAATTTTGGAAGAGGATAATGTCAGCCACTCATCATACTATGAGTAATACTGCTATGAATGGCCATGGAATTAACTCTAAAACACGAACAATCAAATAAATGTGTAGGCTAGCCACTTACTGGTCATTCCTCAGAAGTGTAAAACCTACTGCACGGATTTAATCCTGTGATTGTACTTGAATATGTATCAGATTAAAATAAATAATAATAATTTATAGTTCAGTTATTTGTAATGTCACTTTTTCATACCCACAGTTATTTAATATATATTGAGAGACGTCATACGTGATTTAATATATGTAGGGTTGCCAACTTTTCTTTGAAGAAAATATTACGGGAGATTAAGAAATCGACCAAATTTCACATTTAAAAAATTGGCGAAGTATTCAGTTCAGTTACTCAAAAAAAACTTTATTTTACACTTCGACAATTAGACTTAAATTAACAGTATTTTGAAACAGATCTTGTCTCGCGTAATAGTTGAAGTCAATTGCAGTTTGCAGCTCTGATTTGATTACATGTGTCGAGCTTCTGTTTCGAATATCTGTCCAGTAATTGTATGTCTAATAGAAAATTAATATACTCTGTAGCATATAGGGTTATGATTGTTAAGTTGCGGTAGGAATTTTGCCGTGTCATGGAGGCAGTTGTCTTTGACATTTCACATCTTCCCGTGCCATCTTCAGGGGAAAGGACGGGGAGGGAAGAAAAGAGAAAGAGAGCGTCTCATATTCCAACTGAGGAAGGTTAACCTACACCTTACATGACTACTTTATAATAATGATCTTTATCAAACGCGATTGTGTACATCTTTCAACCGTATTTTATTTGTTCATGTGACCTGGCTTGGGATCTCTCAGAGTGAGGGTGATTGTGGAGTATTGGTTGAATGTCCACCACTGTGGAGTAACGGTTAGCATGTTTGACCGTGAAATGAGCGGGCTCGGGTTCGAATCCTGGTTGGGAGAAATTACGTGGTTGGTGTTTTCCTGGGGTTTTCTCTCAATCAATTGAAGCAGAATTGCTGGGTAACTTTCGGTATTGGACCTCGGACTATTCATTTCGTCATCATTAATTCACATATGATCATCATCATCATCCATACCATAGCCTGGGTTAAGTTTACGGTACTGTGTGCTGTACTTGTACAAAAGCAAGGCCATTCGGCTACCCAATCATTCACGAGGGGAAACGGCAGAACTTCGAGAGAAACCTCTCATGCCCACTTTGTCGACCACAAATTCCTTCGTGACCCATAAAGGGATCGAATCCAGGTCGCCACGATGGAAGGCAGAGAGTTACGAGCGAGGTTTATGTGACTGCTACATTTAATATTACCGTACGAAATAAAATACGAACTTTTGTAATTTTCTTACAGAGTCCGTTGCTTCTGACTCAAGAAACAGGTTCAGTCCACGATGAAACATCATCTAGTGGTAACAAGGAAGATGAAGACGATGATGAGGATGAAGGAGAGGATAAAATTGATCCACAACAGTACGATCCAGAACGCCTTAAGGCATTTAATGTAAGTATAACCAATTATTTATTAAATCATAGGTTCACAACTATTTATATAGAAGTCGTTCTCGACGATCGAATAGTTGCCATGCTTGGCATAATATCACCGTTCACGGGTTCGAATCCTGCTGAAGGACGGTGAATTCTTCAGACAATAAAAATTCTTAGAATGGCGTCCTCTGGAATGGGAATGAAGCTGACGTCATTTTAGTGGATGAGAAGGCTCTTGGCTAAATTTACCAGTCATTTACTTTCGTATCAGAATCAAATTGTTAGTCAACACCCATCATCTTTTATCATCGAGATTAATGAATTTTGCCTTGCAGATGCCCCCATCTAAAAGCAAATTTTTCATATTGCCAGACTTGCAAAGTTCAGAAAGATCTTATCGACTGTATCTGCTTGTGTTAGCAATAAACCATGTTTTTTTAGTGTTAATGTTACGTTTCAGGTGCTTTAGTTATGAAAGATTCTTTAAAAATTATTTGACTGTAAGTTGAATGTACCATTTTGAACAGATAAAGTAATCCATGTTGAGTCTTTCGTACACTACTTTTAACACTTGAATATAAATAATTGATTAAATGGCGATCTTACTCGTGTTAATTGTGTAAGCATGTGTGGCTTACAGCTGTTTCGGTGTTTCTTCACACCATCCTCAGAGCCTACTAGATCTCGACGTCATCTCGAACTT
Organism: Periplaneta americana; assembly: GCF_040183065.1. Classification (NCBI taxonomy): domain Eukaryota; kingdom Metazoa; phylum Arthropoda; class Insecta; order Blattodea; family Blattidae; genus Periplaneta; species Periplaneta americana. The sequence continues at coordinate 11,072,752 of NC_091119.1, read as the reverse complement.
CGCTGCCTGTTGTGTGGGTGCGTTCGATTGTTGAAATGTGGTGTCAAATAGTGTGTGTGTTCTGAAATCGATCTGTGTGTTGAGAATTTGATCAGGGTATGTTTTAGTGTATCTGTATACAGTGAAACCTGTCTAAAGTGGCCATCTGAAGTTACCTTGTAAAATGGCCGTTTTATCAGGTGGCCGCTTGATTAAGGTTAGGTTTTTTTTATGAATCAGCATGAAAATACTGAATTTCACTGACTTTTAGGACTGTGCGCGTACAACAATCATGCATATTAATGTCAGCGTGTTCCATTCTTGCAACTAGCCGTTTCAAAACTCGCTTGCGGTACCTCAGTTTAAATAACTGGATAATACCTTGATAAAGGGGCTGGAGGTGTGATGTGGTATTTGGGAGAAGAAACACCAATTTCATGGATCACATTGCGATTTTGTCGTTAAGCTTGGAATTGAAATCGCATAGCTAATTCTCTAACAATGATGATATCATCCGAGCTTTATTGTTGGCAGTCCACTTCACCCCCAATAAGCCCACGTCAACATTTTTCAAACATCTCTGTTTCAATGATTTCCCTATCGTTAAGAGTGGTTCTTTTTCTCCTGCAGCATTAAAACAAAAGAGCAGGGTTATTCTGTCATTTGCCAACTTCCCCCCTTTACACTCCTTTTTCTTAAAACTTAAGTTTTGTTAGGGAGGGTCCTGAAAAAAACCTGTTTCGTCAACACTGTAAATGTCTCTGAATTCATATTCCACAAGAATTGAAGGCAGTCTATTTTTTCCATTCTTCAATAACATTGGTTGCAATGTCACCTTCTTCACCAGACACAGAACGAAATGCAATGTTATGCCTTTTCTAAAGCATTCTAACCACTATTACTAGCAACAAAATTTCTTACATTGAGTTCTTTGGCAATTTCAATAGCTTTCTCTTGAACCATAAGCCCACTTATTGGCAATTTCTTCGCCCTCGCACACTTGAACCATTCGTAAACGAAATCATTCACATTACTATACACAGATTCTCTCTTCCTCTCATTCTTTTAATATTTCATCTTTATTCTTAATTATACCGTTTATTTGTATCCTTCCACATTTGAATATTTCTGCAATTTTTCTCGCAGATGTTCCCTTTTCACTCTCTTCAATCATTTTTCGTCTCGCCTATAAACTTAACACCACTCTAAATTTATTGTTAGACATGATTTCTCTCTAAAACTAACTTCACAATTCCTCTGAATCAAGTGAATGAAAAGAAGAAAAATTCGTAAAAGCTAGTCCATATAGAGAAAGATAGAAAGAGCAGAAAAAAAAATCGAATGGTTAACTACCTAAAACATACTGTGACATTTTCGATAGAAAAAGTCCGTGTTTCAATCCTTAAAAAACGAATAAGAATTTATAGCTGTGCAGGGTCGGAGTGGAAAGTGACAAAAGAGTCATAAAACAGTAACCAACTAACCCCAAAGATATGGAGGGTGTACTGTTGTACACTTAGCTATTGTCCTCTAACCATCGAAAAAATAGGTCAGACAGTATCTGTGAAAAGATTTTTTGTTGGACAGTGACCGTTATAGTCAGGTTCCAATCCAAATAGACCCGGCTGCTGGCCGGCGCATGAGGTGGCCGCTAAATAAAGAGAGAATTTGTATTGATCTTATGGAAAGTCCAATTGGTTCCAGAGAAAATTGGCCTTTTGGTCAGGTGGCCGTTTAAATGAAGTGACCGCAAAGGCAGCTTTCACTGTATTTCATATTGTTCTAGTGTGTTGATTTTTTGGGTTATATGTGTAACCAGAGGACATGATACATCTACATATGCCGAACACATAACTAATGCTAACCACACATACAATAACATAAATACAGACATGGAAATCCTACACATACAACCCAAAAACCAAAAACTCAACACACTAGAACAATATGAAATATACAGACACACTAAAACACACCCTAATCAAATTCTCAACACACGCACCAACACAACAGGCAGCGAAGTTCGAGATGACGCCGAGATCTAGTAGGTTCTGAGGATGGTGTGAAGAAGCATCGAAACAGCTGTAAGCCGCACATGCTAACACAACACGAGTAAGATCGCCATTTAATCAATTATTTAGATAAAGTAATGTTATTACTGCAGGTCAAAACAAACAATTATAATTACTTTTATAACAAGAGGAATATTAACTTTATAATGGGAATAAAGAAAGGAAAAAAAACAGGTGTTTGAAACCAATTAGTGCCACCCCGACACTTAGGGCAATGGGAACATTTTATATATGACACCAACTCTGACAATGAATACTTTTGCTGCTGGCAGCAATGTGCTAATACAGTGTCCCGGAAAAAAAAAGCCTATGAAATTATAAACAAAAGAGAACAAGCGAAACATAAAAGCAAACAAAATAAACAAGTCTGTAAGCAAAAACAGTAGTAATAGTCAATCCATTTACAGAGAGGATTGTTTCAAATCCATGTTGAAGTTCACATGCCTCTCTCACCCCCCACCCCCTCCTCCTGCTTCAAATTACTGTGGTTAAACCGGCACCCACCCCAGCATGCTGTTTCTGATGAAACATGACTTGTATTGATTGCCAAGAGTGATTCAGGATAACTGTAATAACAACATACTGCAACACAGTACCGCCTCCAGCTCAACAGACCTTCTTTGAAGTGATTATTGATGAATATGAAATATAGGCATAGTTTAAATATAGACAAATATGTATAAAGTTGGCATAAGTACAGTGTAACTAAATTTAGCGTTTGTATTTGAGTACAGTAGAACTTGGTTATAGAGACCTCGTTTTGTGCGACACCTCACCTATAACGTCAAATATTCTGTGGTCCCAACTAATTCCCCATAAGACGTATGCTTTTCTACCTTGCTTAATACGACAAACGTACATGCATCTACCTTGCATATAACGTCATTTTAACCTCAGTTTGGAATGCAATTTTCTAAGAACCAATGTATTTTAAGAAATATTTTGCTGAAATCTGGCAAATCCTTTACTGTTCCCTTCTATCATAGACCTCTAGAATGCAGGCAGATTCCCCATCCCATTGTAACCTGCCCGAATTCATGCGGTATTAATGGTACCTGCATGCGGTCAGTTTCGACAGGAAGTTTTCACTAAGTGCACGCAGTTTAACGCAGTATGGCCACTAAAAGAAGTGAGTGACACTTTAGAAGCCATTAGAATTGTGAACATTTCTATGAAGCTAGAGGAGGGAGTATGAAGGTAGGAGAAGGAGCAGTGAAATTGCAACTGAAACAATGAACATAGAATTTAATTTAGAAAGTGTATATTGGGCAAGTAGGAGACAACAGAATAAAATGACTGATTACTTCACTCCTCAGTAAATAAGTTTGGTGAATAATGAACAAACTGTTTTAATACAGGATACTGTATTTATTTGTACATGTATTTTATTGTGTTCATGGTATGCTTAAAAGTGAATACATAAATCTAAAATAAGCCTAATTATGTTTATTATTTTTCATTTTCCACCTCACTAGACTGATAATATGAATCTCGGTTACTACGACACTCGTTTATAACAACATAATTTTCAAGGTCCCTTGGATGTCGTATAACCAAGTTCTACTGTATTTTCATTACATGCCTGTATTCTTTTTTTTATCTCTTTCTGTTCGTGTATTAGTAGATCCTACAGTTCCAATTTTCACTTTATTTTTTTCAATAAATACCTAATACATACAGTTTCCCCCTTCTGTAGGATAGGTCAGCACATTTTCAAGGTTTTTGGAGCACTTGAATATTGTTTTTCTATGTCACTGATAGATGACTAAAACTGGTTGAATGTTAAGTACTTCCATGATATTCAAGACGAGTTAGATTCAATTTTTTCTATTACTGGGTAGTGATAAAAGTGGAAGAAGAAAGAATATCCTACTCATTGGAGCTTTATCTATGGTTAATAGTCACGCAAGTGTATTTAGCCATTTATAATAATCTTAACTAAGTCTTAGTAGGCTACGTTCTCCCCCAATTTTTAATTTGAAGATGAAAGTGATGCAATCTTCGAAACGTGGTGATCTTCATAAGAAGACCTCCTGGTAATAGGATATACTTACTTACTGGCTTTTAAAGAACCCAGAGGTTCATTGCCGTCCTCCCATAAGCCTGCTATCGGTTCCTATCCTGAGCAAGATTAATCCAGTCTTTACAATCACATCCCACTTTCCTCAAATCCATTTTAATATTATCCTCCCATCTACGCCTCGGCTTCCAGAAGGTCTTTTTCCCCTCTGGCCTCCCAACGAACACACTGTAAGCATTTCTGGATTCACCCATACATGCTACATGCCCTGCCCATCTCTAACGTCTGAATTTAATCAATGTTCCTAATTATGTCAGGTGAAGAATACAATGCATGCATGAACATTGGACATTATGTAACTTTCTCCATTGTCCTGTAACTTCATCCCTCTCAGCCTCAAATATTTTCCTAAGCACTTTATTCTCAAATACCCTTAACATCTGTTCCTTCCTCAAAGTGAGAGTCCAAGTTTCACAACTATACAGAACAACCAGTAATATAACTGCTTTATAAATCCTAATTTTCAGGTTTTTTGACAGCAGACTGGATGACAAAAGCTTCTCAATCAGATAATAACACGCATTTCCCATATTTATTTTGCGTTTAATTTGATAATAGGATATTAGTTTCATCAACCTAGATGCTGCAGCACAGAAAATAGGCTCAAAGTAAATGAGGGTAAAACCAAGTATATGGAGGTATCAATAAATCTCTCAGAAATGGAGTACCTTGAAGTAGGAGGATACAAATTTGAAAAAGTCACCGAATTTAAGTACCTAGGTTCATAGTTACATCAGCTAATAATGTGAGTGCAGAAATCCAACATAGACTCCTCACAGCAAATAGATGCTATCATGGACTTCAAAAACAATTAAGATCACATGATATCAGCCTCAACACTAAGTACAAATTATATAAAACATTAATAAGACCAGTCTTGCTTTTTTGGATCTGAAACTTGGGCAGTTGGCAGTGCCGACAATTGTAGGCTGAGTGTATTTGAGAGAAAGGTTCTGAGGACGATATACAGACCAGTAAATGATGAGGGCAGTTGGAGGAAAAGGTATAACTATAAATTATACCAACTTTTTAAAGAACCTGATGTTTGCAGAGAAATTAAAGCTAAGAGAGTTTGGTGGCTGGGCCATATCTGTAGGAAGGATGAAAATGATCCTGGCAAGAAATTGACTCTCACTATACCTTTTGGCACCAGAAAAGTAGGGAGACCTCAGCTAAGATGGCTGGATGAAATGGAGAAGGATATAATAGCAGAAGGTGTTAGAGGATGGAAAACAAAAGTGTTAGATCGAAGGACATGGAAAAGCATCGTTGGAGCGGTCAAGGCTGGAACCCAGCTGTAGAACCAAAGAAGAAGAAGGATATTACAAAAACATTTTATTGATGTTAAACTTTCTGTGTTTCAGATGTTTGTTCGTTTGTTTGTGGACGAGAACTTGGACCGCATAGTACCAATATCCAAGCAGCCTAAGGAGAAGATTCAAGCGATAATCGACTCGTGTACACGGCAGTTTCCAGAGTTTGCAGAGAGGGCACGCAAGAGAATCAGGACATACCTCAAGTCATGTCGCAGAAACAAGAGGTCCAGGGAGACTAACGGAGCCTGGGATGCTGTAAGGATTGTGAGGATCAAAACCAGAACTACCTTCCTAAAACTATCTGATTTTATCCTGTAGTGTCCACCCGAAATTCCCGCGAAGCATGTAGAGTTCAATGGAACCTACCTCCATACAACTCCATCTCATTACTCTGTGTAGGAAGTAGCATGAGGGCATTCCTTGTGTAGGACAAAATGAATGCTTTTACAAGAATGTGGATTGAAAGAGATAAGACTGCTCATGCGAGCTGCGAAGACCAGATTCAGGATACTGTAGCTAAGCAGCTCCCTCTGCTTTTCAGTCACAATCTTGGACGCGATATGTTAGTGGATTATGAGCAGAGCATTCGTACTAAAGTTTTTAATGAATTTATATTTCCAAAAAGAACAATAACTTTGCTTTTAGAATCATTTACTGTTTTAAAATAAATAAAAATTTCTAGAGAATAGAGATAGAAATTGTTTGTTTTTGATTTGTGAAAGACAAGAAGTAAATTGTTACATTCGGATTCAAATTTTGTTCTCTCTACTGTATTCCTTGATTTCTTTCCGTTGTGTAGCATGTATGTGTCGTAATTTTTTTTTTTTTTTCGTTTTATGATTTAACACAAAAATACCTACATGATAGTCGCATTTAAAAATCTTTTGTGACTGAAAGCCTTCATGTACAGTTAATTCTACGTAGAAACAGAACTAACTTTATCGGTTGTGATTTGTTTCAGACACGGCCCACTCCTGCACATCTCACATCAGTTCAAGCAGAGCAGATTCTAGCCCAAGCGTGTGAAAACGAAAGTCACAATGCCAAGCGAATGCGACTGGGGTTGGAACCAGTCAGCCAGCCCCTTCCCCTTCTACCAAACACAACCGTGAGTACAGATTTACAGCATACTTACTTACTTACTTTTACTTACGTACTTACTTACTTTACTTACTTACTTACTTACTTACTTTACTTACTTACTTTACTTACTTTACTTTACTTACTTACTTTACTTACTTACTTACTTTACTTACTTGCTTTACTTACTTACTTTACTTACTTACTTTACTTACTTTCTTACTTACTTTACTTACTTATTTTACTTTACTTACTTACTTTCTTACTTACTTTACTTTACTTACTTACTTATTTTCTTACTTATTACTTTACTTACTTTCTTACTTATTACTTTATTTACTTTCTTACTTACTTTACTTTCTTACTTACTTTACTTTCTTACTTACTTATTTTACTTACTTACTTACTTTACTTACTCTCTTACTTTACTTTACTTACTTACTTACTTAACTTACTTACTTTACTTACTTGCTTTACTTACTTACTTTACTTTACTTACTTTCTTACTTAATTTACTTTACTTACTTACTTTACTTTACTTTACTTTACTTACTTACTTATTTTCTTACTTATTACTTTACTTACTTTCTTACTTATTACTTTACTTACTTTCTTACTTACTTTACTTACTTTAGTTTACTTACTTACTTTACTTACTCTCTTACTTTATTTTACTTACTTTCTTACTTAGGCCTACTTACTTTCTTACTTACTTACTTCCTTACTTTCTTACTTACTTACTTTTTTACTTACTTACTTTCTTACTTACTTACTTTCTTTCGTTCTTACTTACTCACTTTCTTACGTACTTACTTTCTTATTTACTTTCTTACTTACTTACTTTCTTATGTTCTTACTTACTTACTCACTTTCTTACTTACTTTCTTACTTACTTGCTTACTTTCTTACTTACTTACTTTCTTACTTACTTTCTTACTTACTTTCTTACTTACTTATGCTTTTAGAGATTCTGGAGGTTCATTGCCGCCCTCACATAAGCCCGCCATCAGTCCCTATCCTGAGCAAGATTAATCCAGTCTCTACCATTATATCCCATTAAACGTATTGTATGTGGTGATGAATATCATGTAAAAATCATGTTCATAATCATCATCTTCGTTGTCATCACCACCACCACCACCACCGCCGCCACCTACCTTTGTAATTAAATTTCATTATGTTGAAACATTCTCTCTGTTTTGGAATGTAAGCTTTCACGGCCGGCGTTGATAGGATGCGTATTTTCCGGGCTAGAGGGCCGTGGTCTGTCAGTGTTACAACGAAACGTTTCGTCCACTACTCCGGTGGACATCTTCAGTGGCGTGGCATATGTGTGCGGAGAGATCTTACACTTTTATGCCAGATTACATCGGGAAGCTATTGAAATTCATAAACACAAAAACTTTAACCGTAAGGAGGAAGGACTCAAGGTCAACAAAGCTTGGTATCCGGCCCTCAGAAGCACACACATCAAACCCTTTCTCCGACAATTAGACACTATGACAAACAATCAGAACACTGAAGCCACTGGTGCGGACCGCGGCGACAGTGACATGCAACAACAGCCCCACACCTTAAATATCGACGTGCTGCCAGTCTCAATGCCAGTTCCTGATACACACAGCAGATCTCTCCACACACGTGTACCACGCCACTGAAGATGTCCACCGGAGCAGTGGACGAAACGTTTGGTTGTAACACCAACAGACCACGGCCCTCTAGCCTGGAAAATACGCATCCTATTATCTCTGTTTGTTAAATTTTGCTGTCATATTACTGTACAATGCCTTATTGTTTTCCCACCTAAATTAGACTACTAAAAACTTTGTTATTTGATCAAATTAGCAGTTGAAATATGTATTGAATGTCCTTCACTTACAGTGAAAACAAATAATTCAGTTCATTTTTCCTTCTTGTAGACTGACAGTCGGCCAGCATCTATGGACCACTATTCATCTCCTGTTGTGGTCGCCAGTGACGCAGCAACAAAACCTACACTATCCACCACCGCTAACCCCACCATCAAGTCTGAACCACCATCTCTTCACCCTGTTGATGCAGGTTTGTCACCAGCGTTCAATCCTGCTGCATCATTAACCAAGAACACCGTGTCTTCTGTTGAGGCGATGGTATGTGTGATACATCCACTATTTGAGATGTTTTATTAGCACAGTGAACATTATTTTTCTGTTATCCATAAACGCAAACTCTGCATTTCATTAAGACAGCATAATACTGTAACTATACCAGTATGTAGTTGAACTCTCAAGCCCTGCAAGGAATCACCAGTGTTTTTGGACAAGATATGACCACAGTCTACTATATACAGTCGCGAAACTTGAGGTGATTTTTTGCAAATCTCGTGATAAAGCGCTCCAAGCGGTTAGCAACTAGAAACAATAGACCGTCCACGGTCGACTTTGGACTGTGTCGTATATCCATCGAGTGCTAGCTCGTTGCGTATTTCACATTCATGCTTGTGAAATGTTCGTTATTGGTTGTAATGAAAATGTTAATGGCTAAAATACAATAATTGCAATAATAATATTTTACTAGAGACGTAGAAAAATGAAGTTTGTTTTAATGAAATTTATTGATCACGTTTTATTTTCAATTCTGGTGTGATTATTATTGCTTAACCTCATCCCACTTTGTTAACTACGTAAGCCTACACTACAAGTACCGGTACACGTAAGTTACTCCATTAATCCATATTTCCATTATTATTGTTGTAAAGGGAAATGCAAATTAATATTTATTGGTTTCATAGTTAATTATCGCTATAATCTTGAATGAGTGAAGCGATTATAGTAAATTTCAGTTCGTTTTGCACAAACAAAAATAATATTAACCTATTTCTTGCAGGTATCTTCGAGTTTATGGTGGAATTTAATATACTTCATTAAAGTAATAAATTAACTTTATGCATTTAATATTTCAATAATGGAAGGAAGGTGTTAATTTTCCCAAAAGAACACGACAACGAAAGTGTAACATATTTTGTCGTCTGCTAGGAGAGAGATCTGTGATGATGAGGCGATAGTCGCGATCCTAGTGGTGGGCAACTACCCATGTTTGCATTTTTACTACATATTGAGCTTCGCGACTGTATAGTAGTAGACTGTGATATGACACTGCATTCGACAGTCTCTGATGTACCCTACAGCACTGTCTGAAACAAAATAAGTGCTATATACAATTGCTTAACTTTCCAAATGTCTGCGGCTGAAGCTGAGACACAAATGGTGAAATGTTTCCTCTCTCTGAAGAAAAGAACGATATGCAACAAACTTCATTGATGAATACTGGAAGCTTTTCCCCTTTCTGGGTTACTAATTACGTCAGACATGATGAATGCAACTTCTGAGCTTCAGTAGATTCGGATCCCCTCTAAGATATGGATGTTAGTCGAATGTTAATGCGATGGTCTGTATTCTCTTAAGGGGAATATGGGTGAAATTTCTATTTTATACATTTTTCAAGCTACGTCCTTGATTTCTTGTACACATAATCACAGTGTGATAGATATTGATGTGATGAAGTTTAATTTCTGTGAGTCATTTAGTTTCTGAGTTATTAAGAAAAATATTTTGAAAAATTTGCATGTCAGTGGGTTGCTCAATTTTTCAGTAAAATGTTTGAAATTTTTTTTGTAAGACCAGTGGCATATTTAGAAGAATATCAAGCATTGGTTTTCCTATATCTTCACTACAAAACGGGGGAAAAAATTTTATAACTACTACATACCTAAAAATAGAAATTTTCCATTGCTACTATAAATATTTCATTTTTTATTTAAAAAAGTATTCATTTAATCATAAAACGTATGCGCTATTTTGTTAACTATTCAATTAAATTTATTAAGCCATTAAACATACAGTGATAGGCTTCGTCACAAAAAAAGATACATTTGAAAATACACATGTAATTGAAAACAGTAAAGTTTAATTAGAATGAAAACACAAAACATTTTGAAACTCTAAAATTAATGAGAACACTTCACTCTTAATGTAATAATTGTAACTAAATGTAAATAACTTTATTTATTAAAAAACAATTTCGTATGAATTTATGTTAAGAAACTCATCTACAGAGTAGAAAGGATTAATTAAAAGCCAATTATAAAATCTAGCTTTGAAACTATTGGTTGGTAACTTATATACAGAACATATAGTAAAAATTTCATGTTCCTCTCATAAAAATTGTAAGAGCCTTTACACTTTGCACCTGACGAAATGTGCTGAAAAAAAAGTGTGAGGAAACAGCTTCTAAATTTGCATGGAATTGAAGTTCAAGGGTGCAGCCATTTACATATTGCGTAATTTTTATGCTTTCGAGCGCCGCAGAGCATTGGAACTTGCTCAACATATAAATAAGAGATTGCTGATTCATTTTTTACAAGAAAACGAAAATGCGATTTTCGACTGAAAAAAAATGACCAGAGTTCATCCTTAAGTGGGAGTCTTTGTTGTAGGCCTACTAACTTTATGTGACATCTTCTAGTGTGTAAGGTAAAAATTACCTAATTTCATGTACATATCCAAACACTTACACTGAATTAGCATACAGAATTACTATTGAATTCATGAATATACGAAGACCCACGTATATACAGTAGAACCCCGACTATCCGTCACTCTATTAACCGATTAATGGATTATCCGACTGTCTTTCTCTTAGAAATATATGAAGTAGGTATTGCACATTATATTAGCACATTTTTTTTTCTAGAGGGTGTTATTACAAGCATTTACTCTTACACAGTATGGTCTACTGTTAGAGATGTACTTCATAGACCCTATGTATATATATTATTTTAGTAGGTTATTTTACGACGCTTTATCAACATCTTAGGTTATTTAGCGTCTGAATTAGATGAAGGTGATAATGGCGGTGAAATGAGTCCGGAGTCCAACACCGAAACCCAGCATTTGCTCATATTGGGTTGAGGAAAATCCCAAAAAAAATCTGAACTTGCCCCGACCGGGAATCGAACCCAGGCCACCTGGTTTCGTGGCTAGACGCGCTAACCGTTACTCCACAGGTGTGGACTAGACCCTATAACTTATATATGAATTATTTTTCACTGGTATGAAAAGAAATCGTGTTGTGCTAAATATCGAAAAATGTGCAAAACATTAAATTGTTTGGGAAAAGAGAAACTATGATTCATCTCGCATCAGAATTGTGTGCAATTTAATGTAAATTAAGGATAAGTGCATAAAGTATGTAAGTCTTCAACACGAGACCTTCAGTATTCCTATCTTTCCACATACAGCCATTACAATGAATTTCCTTGTCCCTTAAAAACTCGTTGTTGACAATATGGCTTAAATTAGTGAACTACCTAGCATGTTACATACAAGATCATGGAGGAAAATAGGAAAGTGTAAGTATTATTTACTAAATTTACGAAAATCTTTCATGGTACAGATTATCCGATTTTTTCGATTAACCGTTCAGCCCACCCCCTTCATTACCGTGGATAACAGAGGTTCTACTGTACATGGCATTAATTTAGAGTTAGATGTTTAATAGATAGTTGTAATATGTTTTTTTCTGTAATTGCAGGCAAAGAGTGTGAACACAACTGCTTCAATTGGAACGACAGTGAACGGGAGCGCCACGTCTTCAGCCGCACCCACAGCATTATACAGACCAAACTTCAGTCAAGCGTTCCAGCGAGCTGCAGCCACGGGACCCTATCCTAACCCGTTGTTCCCAACACCACCTTTTGGCTCTGGAGGCATGATCAGTAATGGTATTGTACACTTGTTTGTCTTTATTGCTATATAGTATAATTCTTTTATAATTTCATAATTGACTTCAGTGGCTTTTTAGAGACATTAGCTAGGTAGGGAAAGTAAAAATAATTTATATTGTTGGTTTATTTCCTTTCTCTCGTGATACAGTCAACTAAGACCTTACAGGACTCTGTTAGTCCAGCATTGTTAAAAATTCCATTTCTGAGGCGAGGGGATCTATAAGGTAGAATTCATAGTCACGTGGTAGTACAGTAAAACCCTGATAAGATGCTGTTCAAGGGACCGGGTACAAACCGCGTATTAACCGGGACCACGTATTAGGCGGTATACTAATTTTGACTTATATACAGTGTCTATTAGCATTTTTCTTTATTGAAATACATGATTCATGAAAGGTAATACAGTATTACTCCATTATGTAATTACGGTACTGTACGTCAAAGACATTTACAATATGTACTGTACTTAATTCTTTCGGAAAAAAAAGTCATTTATAGTTGTTTGCCGTGTGCGTGTTCTCCAAGTCCTCATGTTTACCACACTTCAGTTTCTGCGATTATATCCTCCCGATGATGTCGCAACTGTAGTGATTAAGTCGCGATTTTTCATTATCGTTCTTAATGTCGTGATGGGTTTCCTAATGCATCTGGGAGTTGTTTCTGATTAAGAGTACTGTTTTCATCGTACTTTCGTAAGATTTCCAATTTTTCCGACACAGAAAGCGCTTTTGGTTTAACACTCATTGTCATTGTAATGACATTCACTGACACTTCAATACACTAAAGAACAACAAACTGCCCAGCAAAAATTTCCAGAATTTTATTACGGCCGAGTGAGGAATGCTGTTTGAGAGAGGGTTAGCAAGAGGGTGGGGTATTGTAACTGTATGTAGGCTTTAACCACGGAGATAAGGGGTCGAATAAGAGAGCGTAACAAGAGGGTGGGGTATACTAAGGTATGAAGTATGAAGGTTTAAATGTGCAGGTAAAGGGTCGAATACCAATACTTTTCAGGTTAATGGCACCAGTGAGTTCAGTGACCAAGATGTTTCATTGCTGTTACAGTACATTGCTGAAAATTACATCGAAAATATTCCACAAAAACAGCGTATTATGCGGGACTTGAGCGCAACAAACGGGGTATTTTATAAAGGCGTTATATATTAAATGTGCAGGGACCGGACAAAAAAAGCGTATTACACGGGATAGCGTAATATGCGGGCGCGTCTTATCGAGGTTTTACTGTATAAATAAATAAAAGTGGTGATCATCTTAGTGGAATTTCATTGTCGGATGATATTTTTTGTTTCTGTTTGTGATGTGATGGTTTTGTGTTTTCTTTTCAGGGCCAACAGATCTCAGCATGAAGACAAAGCCTCTGTTAAGTCACAAGTTGAACACAGCAGAGATGGCAGCAGTGCGACAACTTATAACAGGCTACCGCGAATCAGCAGCTTTCCTACTGCGGTCCGCCGACGAGCTGGAGCAGTTGTTGCTTCAACAACAGTAAGGACGAGGTGATCACTATCTTAATATGCTAAGTGTTTTACTTGATTCTATGGCAGCAAATCCAGAATAAGTGACATTAAAAATGAACCGTTCTGCGTTGCCAGTAAGGGGAATACCACATTTTCGTATCTCACTCCTGAAGCATTTGTTAGTGATTTTTCTGAATAAATCGAACTGTAAGTGAAAGACTGAAATGTTTCCTTAACTACGTGGCTGATCATGTTCAAATGTTTTGTAAGCTTATAATAATCGGATGTTATCCTGTATTCTTGGGGCCGACACAGCATGGCAACGGATGAACTACTTTAGACACCCTTTGGTTTCTTGTTGTGGAACGTCTCGGATGCAGAGTAACCCAATAACCACGGGCGGTTGCTTCCTTTCTGAAGTGTTGGTGAAAGAAGTGTTGACTTAGAACATAATAGAATGTAGAAATGTGATGAATGATGCTTAAACAGTTGAGTTGTATTTTTTAACTTTGCAGCATGCCTGTGTAGGGTCGGCAGTGGCTGAGCAGATTTTTCACAAGTTGCGTAGTTGTGTGATTTTAGATGATAACGGTCGCAAAACTTGTGCTTTGTGGATTTCGAGTGAGCTGTGCTGAGGAAGTGATACCTGTGGACAGCATTCGTTCATGCCCGGTGACGAACGGCCTCGTTCTAACCCGAATTCCAGCATGACTTTTTTCTCTTTTCCTGCAGTAAACTTGTAATTGCAAGCACAACGTTTTCTTACAAGATAAGAATGCATGTTCTTAATTCCATGACATTTTTTTTTAAACGTGTCACCTACAGAAGACTAATGATGACTTTTACTGTAATTCTTTTGTGTTTGTCCAATGTTTTATTTTAAATGTTACTTCATTTGTATTCATAGTGTGAGTTGCAAACCTCTGTGCCAGGAATTTGTTTCTGTTTTTTTTACGTAATAAAGGAATAAAGACATTTTTACTGTTCCTCTAAATGTTGCATTCGAATTATGGATCCAATATAAGACTGCATGTAAGCACTTAGCAAAACAAATGATCGAGTATTCCTATGTAAAGTTTGAGTGAGCGAAGTCTTTAGAAGAACAAATTTATTTTCACTGTAGAGTTGTTAGAAAGCTGGGGATGCTACTGGACACACTTTGAGATGTGAACAAAGATCTGAAAACCGTTGGATATACCTCGTGTATTCGGACTTGAAACTGGATTTCAAGTTTATCGTGATCATAATGAAATTAGAACAAAGGATAGCGGGGAATTGCATGTTTCTTTTTAATGATAATTTAAATTTTATTGGTGAAGCCAAGGTGGGGAAAAAAAAAAGGAAGACGTAAATTTAACTGACGAATTATATATCAGTAGAAGAATTTAACATTTATAAATATATGAATTTAAAGAAAATTTAAAAAATATAAATATATATATTTCAAATTGTATTTTTCCTCCTCATCTCACTCTCGTGTTGAAATGTGTAATTTTTGTAGTGGAAGTTGATCGTACCAAAGAGGATGTACATAATTATTAATTATTAGCAATGTTTTATAATTAATTGGACCACATCTGTCATTCTATCTGTATATCTCTGTCCATGTACCACAGTTCATGTTCTTTTTATAAGAAGATGATTACTCACAAATGTATGTATATTCTAGTTTTTAAGATCAAAATTTCAATACAGGACAAAAAAATTCTGGTTTACAAGGTATGAACACAAAGAGATAAATCTTAACTATGTGTCCAGTGCAGTTGTAAAGAAAGACATGTAGTGTACTTTCTGTACTTAGGTTATTTTAAAAACAACTGAGTTGAAACGGAGCTTAGAAAAGTGCAATTTTTTTACAGCCAAAGACAAACACTTAACAGTAATTTGGTTAAAGTACAGGATGTTGATTTAACAATATTGTTTGGACACAGGTGCAGGTGATTGCATGTAGTGTTCATACTATTTGTTTACTGAACAAAATTAGATTTAATAAACGAGTAAGATCTGCACTGGATTATTTTAAATGTTATTGCTATCATAATATTTATCCATTGTCCTTATCCTCACAATCCTATAGACAATTTTTACATGTTATTTTTAATGTAATTGTTAAACAGATTTTCCTACTATTGTAATGCTATCATCCTGTACTTTTCTAAGTGTGCTTAAAGTTACTTGGGTTTTTGCAATGCAAGTGGAATTTAAAATACAACTTCATGTGAAGAGATGGGTGAATAAAGATGCCACTATATTAACAAATATGCTGACATACACTGGTGCCTGAGTGGACATAAAACAGTTATTTTAAAAAACTATTTCATGTTAGTGTTAAAGTAACAGCAGGAAAAAAAAAAATATTTACTGCGTGTAATATTAGATAGTTTGGTGGCTGGTAATGTTGAATTATCGTCACGATGAAGTGCTCTTCTTATGCAAAACTTTTAGGCAGATCTTTCACAAATTTGTCCCCTAAAATATTACAGGTATACCCTAACTGTACTTCATTCTCTTAAACATAAATTGTATGTGTTCGTAAAAGAATAAGAGCTTCTTTTTTTTCACTATATGTCTACTGTCATCTGTTATTCATCTCAACACTATTTATGTATTTTTTAACGAACCAGTCAATTTCTGCAAATGTTTTCTCAGAAATCTTGGTATTATTATAATATACTAACAAGTCTGTAGGAAGTTTAATCACTGTCTTATCCATTTTGACACTGTATTATTTTAAAATACTAAAAGGAATCTTGTATGCACTTGTTTTGAATATAAATTAAGTATAAAACTTCTACATGTTTTTCTTAACTTAATATTCGTTTCTTATTTTGACCACATGCATGTTTTTCCCGCCTATACTCTCATTGCTACAGGAATAAGTAATTTACTGTACAATTAATTATACGTGAAAGAAAATATTTCTGAATATTGCGGGTATACCTGTATATTAATTTATAAATTTGGAGTACACAGTAGAAATGTATTGTGACTAGTATTTGACGACAAAACGGTAAATTTTACTATTTTTATTAACTAAATTTGGCTGTTGAGTAACGTTTTTATGGCTGTAGTGGAAAGAGATATGTGTTTCATAATGGTTCCTATTATTGATAATTTTGTGTACCTGTATATACTATATTCGTTAACAACAGATTATATGTTGCCAGGGCATATAGTCATGTAGCCACTTAAATAAACAAAACAACCAAAAAGAAAGAAATAAAGTTTTTTTAATGATCCATGTTTTTCAAAACTGGTATAAGTCCAATGGCCAGTTTGTCCAAGTAATGTTTAATTTTGCTTAACGAATGTTAAATTAACAGTCTATTTTTAACACTTTGTTAATGTATTTTCCATTTGTTCAACATAATTTTGTTTAAGATAACCAACACATAACTATAACGTCTGTTAGCACTATTTTAACTACTCAACAGCAGTTGGTAATGGTTCTACACATGTAAGACAGTTTTTTATGGCTAAAATTAATCTTTAAATTCTATATTATAGAGTGAGTCATGAAACTTGCATAAAATGACAACCTGTTATAGTAGGCCATGCTCCATAAAGAAACAGTTGACAAATGAAAGTTGTAGGTGACGTGCTGAATAATAATTACAAAGTAAGGTTATATTTCCTCATTGCTATTATGGATACGAAAGAAATAAAATAGCACTGATGTATTTAAACAGTCCATAGTATTTTTTAAATGTTATATTATCAGTCATATGCTAAACATTCCCTACAGAGAGAGACACAAAATATTAATTTCGCAACTTCTGTTCGAACAGCTGTGGAGACATCGGCCATATTTAACTTACTGTTAAACGAGTTAACTGCCCGAAATCCTACATTTAAAATTAACAAACTGTTAACAATCTGTTAAACCAAACTGATGTTGAAAACATACAATTTTATTAATTAACAAACTGTTTAGAGTTTAACAGTCGTTAAATTTTCTACCAATACTTGGAAAAACCGGCCACAAATGTTATAATTTTCATTATAGTGTCAAGAATTTTATAGTATGAAATTATGAGCTCCAAAAATATTTTTGTCTCCAGAACAGATCACGCAGTTTTTTTTTCTTCCCCCCCCCCTCTTAGATAAAAATCATTCCGTATGGCATAGATTCTGTTTGAGCCCTGGCATTGATAGAGATACTGTAAATTTAATGTCACATAGCGAAATATTTCCACATATTGTTTTCAAATGTATATAGAGCTATAAGTTTCTATGGCTACAAGCACCTTTCTAATGTACATACACGAGCAAAAATGGGCATTTTTAATAGCTATAATAGCATAATATTTCATATTTTTAATGCAGAATTCTTTATGTTGATAGTTTTTTATTTTAGTGCAATGTTTTAGATATGTTTTATTTTATTCGTACTGCCTCTATTTCACACTTTTTTGTTGGTGTGATATGCTTTCGTTGACCTTTGTCAGTGTAGAACAGTATAGAAGTTTGTTAATTAATAGTATGTTTAATAAATCATATTCTAATGTTTATCAATACGCAGCTGAAAGACAAATAGACGAGGTGTTAGGTAATTTATTCTGCTTTTCATTTCAGTGATAGCATACTAAAAATCCATGTTTTTAAAACTTTAAATTCATAGATGAAGTCATAGTATTCTTATAATATTTAATTTGGAATACACAAATAAAATTTGCATGGTCAAACGTATCAGTTCATATATCTTGATTACACAACTTTTAACACTATATCACTTCGGAATATGTATGATAAGTACTTTCTTGTGTTAAATTTTAACGTATCTATCATCACGTATCATCACAAAACAAAACTACTTCATATACAATAACAAATATTACACACAAACCGAAGGCCTACCCATGGGATGACCCATTTCCAGCATACTAGCAGAAATATTCTTACACCACATAGAACAGACATACATACTAAACAAAGACAACAACAAACACGCAGACAACATCATATATTGGCACAGATATGTAGATGACATACTAATACTATACAAAGGAAACAAAAGACAGATCCAAAACCTACATCAGCACATAATCAAAATATACCCAAAGCTACACTACATATTAGAAATTGAAAACAACAAATCCATAAATTTTCTAGACATCACAATAACAAAAGTAGACAACAAACACACATTCAAAGTATACAGAAAACCCACAAAAACAACAACACACATACACAACACATCCAACCACCCCACACAACACAAACAAGCTGCATTCCGAACAATGGTACACAGACTACTCAACATACCAATGAACCAACAGGATTACAACGAAGAGCTAAACACAATCAAATACATAGCACAAGAAAACGGATACAACCCCAACATAATACGTAAGACAAAACAAAACCACAAAAAACAGAAGAATACAACACAAACACAAGAACACAAAAAATACATCACACTAACATACGAAAACAAAAACACACATAAAATTGCAACCTCATTCAAGAAATTAAACTACAACATCGCATACAGAACAAATAACACTCTACAAAAACATCTCAACACACAAACAACACAAACAAACAAATACAACCACACAGGCGTATACAAACTCAAATGTAACACCTGTAACAACTTCTACATAGGAAAGACAGGCAGATCATTTCAAACACGTTACAAAGAACACATCACAGCCATAACAAAATTACAAAACATCTCCACATATGCAGAACACATCACAAATGCCAACCACACCTACAGAGACATCAACACAGACATGGAAATACTGCACATCCAACCAAAAAGCCAGAAACTCAACACACTAGAACAATATGAAATATACAGACACACGAAAACACACCCCGACGATATTCTCAACACACAACTCAATTTCAGAACACATACACTCTTTGACTCTACACTACGAACGCACCCACACAGGAAACAAGAGGCGCCAAGAGCAACAATGACCAGTTCCGAAGATGACCGAAAATAGGTCGAAACATGTTAACAAGGTACGTTAAAATTTAACACACGAAAGTAATTAATTGATGAACTAGTGGACTTACTCGTGTTAAATATGAAATATTTGTCCGGCTTACAGCTGTTTCAGTGCTTCACGCACCATCATCAGAGCCTACTAGATCGCGGCGTCATCTCGGACTTCTCTGCCTGTTAGGAGGGTGTGTTTTAGTGTGTTTGTATATTTCATATTGTTCTAGTGTGTTGAGTTTTTGGTTCTTGGGTTGTGTGTGTAGGATTTCCATAGGTCAGACAGGCAGATCATTCCAAACATGCTACAAAGAACACATTAAAGCTATAACCAGAGGACACAATACATCTACATACGCCGATCACATAACCAATGCTAACCATACATACAATAACATAAATGCAGACATGGAAATCCTACACGTACAACCCAAGAACCAAAAACTCAACACACTAGAACAATATGAAATATACAAACACACTAAAACACACCCTCCTAACAGGCAGAGAAGTCCGAGATGACGCCGCGATCTAGTAGGCTCTGATGATGGTGCGTGAAGCACTGAAACAGCTGTAAGAGGACAAATATTTCATATTTAACACGAGTAAGTCCACTAGTTCATCAATTAATTATATTCAAGTGTTAAAAGTGGTGTACGCAAGATTCAAAATGGATTAACAAGAAAGTACTTATCATACATATTCCGAAGTATCAGTTCAGTTTCGTGCCAGTTTAAAGTCACATTATTGGAAGAATTATGTGATTATTTAGTCGATTTTTGTAGGTTTTTTTTTATCATTTGAATCGAATCTTTTTATGGACGCTATTGAGCAGGTAAACTGATGATAACTGTAAGCCTCACATACACTGGATGTTTACAAGAAGTCACTTGTGTGTACTAGTCATTGTGGAGAGAACACTGTGTGTACCTCTGTATTAAAACACTGCGTGTATCTCGTAGTTTTAAGTGCACTTCAACTTGCATGCATTGCAAGTTTACATGTACTGTTCCTGGAGGCTCACAGTTTGAAACCTGATTAAAGAATTGTATAACATGTTGTATATTTCTCAAAACTTCAATTCCACGTCATTATGTCCATAAAGCAAAAACACCTTTTTTTTTACATCACTTCTTGTGCTTGTGAAGATTTAAGAACGAAGTATAACTTCTGACAATTGGAAATATATATCTCTTTCCATGCGAAGCGCAAAGAAAAATCTAATTAACATTTTTATCGAAATTATGAAGTTACTTAAGCAATTGCTAGACAACACTTCAACTTGAGCCAATATTTACTTTATTTTCTCTTTCTTATTCATTATTTGAATTTAAAAACAAACCAATCATTAATGACGTTTGAATATGTTGATATTAATAAAGATAAATTAAAATTGTAATTAAACTTTTTTAAAAGCACAAAGGTACAATTAAACACTAGTGGTCTACAAGTAACTTTTTTTGATTTGGTAATTTAGAAATTAAAGTCACATGTAAAATGATATGATATGCATTCATGTATGTGTAATATACAAAAAACTCTGCTCAATTTGAAGTTGCCTAACAAGTTGTTTTACAAACTGAATAACTTTGTTCAAAGTGCAAAGCTGCAAGTTTCATTGCTTCAGGAAATGTTGAACATTCTATTTGTTATTTTTATGAGTGTTTTCATATAGCTCAACTAACGTGTTGTTTGACAGAATTTACTGTGCAGTATCTGGCATCTATATAGAGGATAAGTCGCGCAACAGATTTTCTGAGGTAATGAAATTGTAAATACTAGCAAATTCCTTTTGTAGGTGACCTGAATGTGAGTTTTAGAATACTTCTCACTTCCTTTTCATGTGATCATTAGCATTACGAATATTTCTATCACATGTCTACGTGAATTTGATCCTCTGTAGTCTCGCCTCGTCTCTCTTTCTCTCTCTCTTTCTCTTTCAATCTCATCCTATAGATACATAGGTCGTGTTAACCGTTTTCAACATAGCTTTCTTCAAAGGTGTTATACATTATTACAAAATCTTAATCCGAGACTATATTATCTTACTTTCGAAGCATTTCAACATGATCCATACAATGCTATTTATAATAACTGATTTTTTCTGTATTTGAGCATTTTAAAAAGACCGGAGAACGCAAGAAAGGGTCAGTGAAATTGCAGGTTATTACACAGTCCAGTATAAAATATTAATTGTTATTTATTCTTTTAAAATTTCGTTTCATCAAAATAGTAAACCTTGGTCTACTATCATTATTTGTGAAAATTATTTATTTTGAAAAAATATTCACAACATTGCAATCCATATTTTAGTAATTGTTTGTCAAGCATTTTTAAGGTAAGCATTCACTACATCGTATTGCACGCATCAGACGAATCGGAAAAAGACTATCTTTGCTGTAATTGTTATGTAACCGCGTTCACTACATCGTATCGGACGCATCGCCTTTCGGCAAATCCATCCACATTTCTCGGATGGGCAACTTTTCCGATGTGTGCGATCATGACCTTCTTTAATAAATCAATTTTAATTGCTCAACTGTTACTATTATGTTGTGCCATGTTCAGTGTCGCGCCAAAATGGCAGACAGAAAACTTATTTCGCGTGTAGAAAATTGCAAAGAATTATATAATTTGAGGCATTCCCATTACAGTAATCAAGTCGTTTCTTGCAAATATATTATGTAACCAATATTTCTTTCGTTTCTTCCTCTTCAATTAAGACGCACGAAGCAATTACAAATTCTTATTCGCTAACAGACGTAATTAATAGACCTAACCTCAACTCCTTTGCTTTCAGTAATGTCAATATCGTACGACGTCATGTTTTAAACAGCTGATAGGGGAATCCGATGAGGTGAAGCCATTACAGTGAACGCACTGCACTTAAAATATCCGTTGTGTGCAATTCGTACGAGGAGTGCGATACGATGTAGTGAACGCTTACCTTTATTGTTACTGCTGATATTATTTAGTGGAACACATTCTATCTTTTATAATTGATCTTTCTAGTTTAAATTAAACTTTGATTTGATTCGAAAGTTGTAAACTTCCTTTTTTTGATAGAAATGTGGGCATATTTAGAGGCAGAACTAAGCTATACAAGTTTACTTTGTACAAAGATTTTGTTATGTAACATCAATTGCAATTATTGATTCCACTTTAAACCGATTTTGGTACAGTTTTCAGATATTTTCTCTTTCCTTATTGATAACCATAAATTCTATTATTATATATTTCTTTACATTTGCATATTGTTCCAATTATCGTCAGAAAATTTGAGTTTAAATTTGGTCATGTGCCTTTACTTTAATAATTATATCTGCTACGAATCAAAATGTTATAAACTGGAATTTGTTAAAAGTCATCCTGTTGAGGATCAAAATTTTAATTGAAAATTTTTGTCTTTATTTCATAGCATTTCTTCACAGAGACTTATCTCCGACATCCAATATTGATTCTGTATAATGCAATTAATAGGTTTATTTTAAGATGTATTGAAAAATCGATAGCTTTTGGATGCAATCCAAATATTACACTTAAAAAGCAACTCAGCATTGCAGTTTTAATGCAGTGCATTGAAATATGAATCAGTTTTGTGACATTTAATTCTAATGTAAGGATTATAAAATTCATTGTAATTTTTCTTGCTAATCAAACCATCCTATAGATTTTGCCAGGAAAGAGAGTATGAAGATAGGCTTCAAATATATGAAAAATGATTACGAATCATGTCTAAACTCATATTTACAAAATACCTACTCGACAGAACTATTACGTCACTAAATTAGTGTATAAACTCTGAAATATTAATTTTGTTAATTCCTTTACGGCTATTAAAGAACGCTTTGTAATTAATTTAAACTTTTTATCTATTATTTTGTTCTGTGTTAAATGACCACAGTACTTTTTCAAGACAGAATATCGCAAAATCTGTAACAGCTATTGTGACAAAATATCACAGCCAATAACAACCCTGCATTAAGCTCAGATATAGACAAAATGGGAAAAGCATGTTTTGGATTTTCATATACATATATGTTATTGAAATGTTCAGTGCTAATTTTAAAATACCAGTGTTCTTATCTTCATATTTGCTCAAAGTGATGCTAAATGGAAAGAATGGGATGGTAGACAGTTGTGTGACAGATTATTTGTTTATATCACTCCCTCACACCTCCTTGTAGTCAGTGCTGTGTACAAGGTATAAGTTGTTACTCAACCAATTTGTTCTAACTTTTACATATATTGTATTTTCTTTAATTTGCACAACAACTGTAACACTGCCAGTAGAAACAATGCAGAAATAAATGTTATAATGAAATCCTGTGTAGTTTTGGGTCATCATTATTATCTTACCTTCGGGATTGGGCCCTTTGATACCTCATTCCATCCTCTTTTTGTAAAAATTTGAGTGGTGATTCTTCTCAAGAATATCAGATTAATGTTAATCCTTGTACTGTTGAACTAATATAAGTGTTTTTGTCAATATTTTTTTAATACATGTACAGGGTGGAAGTGAAATGAATGTATGAATGTATATATTTGTCTTCAAGCAATATACCTTTCGGTAAGGCGGCATTTCACATTATTAGTATAAAGTGTCATCTCACCATTTTACACGCCTCTCGTACAAGTCAATTGGGGTATTACTTATTTTCAATTTATTATTGCAATTCTTCCACTAGTCTTTTCTTGTCTTCCATCAATCCTTCCTCTACTTTACTCTTAACCCATCATTATACCAAAAATACTGTACACCCCTCACTCTACATCTCTAATTATTTACACTTTTCACTACTCCCTTTTCCACATTGCTACTTTTTAGGTCCTGGTTTTCTTCTCTCACGATTTATTTCCCCTCCACACCATTTCCTTAAGTCATACTGTTTTTTCACCTTGTTTTCCCCTCTTCCTTCATCACTGTTCCCTGAACTATCTCCTGCTTGCGTTACTCTACTTCTAGTCAGCCTCGATTTAGATCTTAGTTCCTTCACCCACTTCGGAATTGCTCCCATCTGATGTCCAAGGTTGGAAGTGAAAAAAAAAAAATGGTTTATTTAATGACACTTGCAACTGCAGAGGTTATATCAGCGTCGCCAGTGTGCCAGAATTTTGTTGCGCAGGCGTTCTTTTACATGCCACTAGCCTGTCGCATTCAAACACACTTAAATACCATCGACCTGGGCTGGGATCGAACCCACAATCTCGAGCACAGAAGGCCAGGAGAAGTAAAATAGCCTTGCAGATTTTCAGAGCGAATAGCTCATGTTGTATGTAACAAAAAACTATATCATCATATTGGTGAAAAGTTAATAATTTTTTCAGAAAGAATGTTCTTTTCCCAAATGTTTAACAACTATTGCGAGTAGAAGCGTGATTTTTATTCATATCGATAGGAAATCTGGGCGGCAGGGTAGCTCAGTTGGTAGAGCAGCTGGCTACAGACTGGAAGGTCCGGGGTTCGATCCCAAGTGGTGACGGGATTTGTCTCGTTGCCAAACTTCCAGAATGGCCTCGAGGTTCACTCAGCCTCCTATAAAATTGAGTACTGAGTCTTTCCCGGGGGTAAAAGACGGTCGGAACGTGGTACCGACCACACCACCTCATTCTAGTGCCGAGGTTATGAAAAGCATGGGGCTCTACCTCCATGACCCCCAAGTGCCTTCATGGCATGTTACGGGGATACCTTTACCTTTTTTTTATCGATAGGAAATCTAATAAAGAATCATTTATCCCTCTGGCGTATTTCAATAGTGTGGATGGTTTTCGTGTAAATTTAATTTTAAAACCTCTAATTTCAAACATGATGTAAACGTAATATAGGTTTTATATTCATTTAAGTGTACCCTATTGTCCCTTTCAATCAGAAATGTTATTTCACTACCACCCTGTATACTGTGTTTTAAATATAATTTAATATGTAATATTATTATATGTGGTCGCCATGGTAACAAGATATTTGTTTTAGTGCGGGTTCTCTCTCTCTCTCTCTCTCTTTTTAAGTATAAAGGCTGGTATTGGTAGCATTTGATCTTAACACCTAATGTTGTATATGATTTAGCGGTATGCATGGAACAGATTTGAAACTTTGATTGCTCTAGTTCTATAAAGCACATGCCGTCCTTTTCCTGAAATAATCGCATATTCTGCATTGAAATTTTTTCTTCAGAGCTAAGACAACTTGGAAATGATTCATTGATAGATATATTTGCTATTTTAATGTATTGATTTAATGACAAATGGACAGACGAACTTGTTTTTAAAGTTATTTTATGTCATTGGTAAAGTGAAAAAAAAGTAAAATAATTAGACCTTTTTATTTTTATTAAGTAAGATCTTTTTAAGATGTTTTATTTTTATATTTTTAAACATTATTCAGATAAAGATGTATTGCAGTACATAATTAAGTAATAAATTACCACCATAATAGATGTATACATGATGGAAGTGAAATAACCTTCCTGATTGAAAGGAATGATAGAGTACACTTAAATTAATAGAAAACCTTAAATTATGTTTTGTGATTAAATGCACTGTTAATTAGAAAATTAAATTTGAAGTTTCAACAGTCCAGCAACATTGTCGTTAATGCACTCTTCTTGTGATACAGATGTAAGAGGTCAGTGAACTCAATATGTCTGTGTAGGTGAGCTGTTTTCGGGTGCGACATTGTAACTTGCTTGCAGAGGGATAAATTATGCTTTATTAGATTTTTTATCGATGTGGCCAAAAATCACGATCCTACTCACAATAGCTATTGAATAAGAGGTTGTTAAACATTTGAGAAACAAATTTTTTTCTGAAAAAATTAACTTCTCACCAATATGATCATATAGTTTTTTGTTACATAAAACATGAGCTATTCACTGTGCAAATCTGCAAAGCTATTTGATTTCCATTCTGTATATGTTCTAGTTGATTTATATTGACTTAGAATATGTTGTGACCAAAACATCTAGATTATCACTTTTTGACGTTTTGGCTTTCGACTATCAATTTGATGTACAGGGACATCACTTTATTTTTACCAACATTTTTAACATTAACCTGGCTATACTCGGAAACACTGTTACCCCCCTTCCATTACAGGAGTTTGGTGTTACTAGTGCAATATGTAAACAAATCATTTTACTAGCTATAGGAGGAGAGAAAAGTAGTGTATCCATTTGTGTTATAGGGAAATACAGTATTACGATTTTCAGTTTGGTCATTGCTTTACAGTATTTTATCAAAAAACAGTAGAATAGTAACAATTTTTTTTCACAAACTCAAGTCTTCAGGCGGTTATATTCATTATGTAATGTCTACTTTATTCAGCATATTACTAACCTAATTTATTCCTGAGAATTTTGTGAGCACTTCCGTAAGAAACCCCAATTTCTACAGCTAACTTCTTGACCGACTTATTAGGACCTCGCTGCATCCTTTCTCTGGCATCTTCTACAGCATCTTCTGTCACTTTTGTTGGCCATCTCACACTTTTCTTCCTTTCTGTACACTCTGTTGTTCTAAATTTATCTACCAGATTAATGACATTTCTACGAAAATATTCCGTAATGATATAATCAGGAAATTGTGAAAAAAAAAAAAAAACTGTTGTTCACATTCGGTTATATTGTAATTCCAGTTTCCATCATCGTCCTTCATACCTACAAACCAAACAGTAAAACAAAACTCTTGTTTAAATAATGCTGTTAAGTACAGTACCATATTATAGGGTACCGTACTTTCGGTAACTCTAACCTTCACTTGTGCTCAGTCCACACAGATAAATTCAGTTATGCTACACACCATACCTGTGTGAAAATAAACTTCAATAATATAAGCTCTTTCTTCTATAGAAAATGCAACATATTTCTGAAACACACTGTACTCTCTACTGTTTACTTCACTGCTAGCAACAGCGGACGTAAGTTTGTGTGACTGACATTAGCAAGGACATTAGTGAAAGGGGTGGGAGTCAAGTACATTTAGAAACGCAGGTACAAAAAAAATTGAAGTAAAAATAAAATGATGTCCCTGTATTAAATAATCATATTCCAGTGTTTTCAACAATTCTGACTTAATGTTAATAGCTAGTGTCTGTCCTAATTCACTTTTGAACGTAAATAGTTCCCAGCTTTCCATAAAAAAGCTATGTTCACCAGACAAATTATTCCTAAATTCAAGTGAAGGAGTGCCAAGAAATAACGAGGGCTATATTTTGGATCCTCCAGACTCTTCCATCAGTGCCCTTTGTGCGAACCTATTACAATATAAGTAAAGATGTTCTTTAAAAATTTGCTGCCCCTAAAATGTTCTGCTCTAGGCTGTAGTTTACGTACCCTGTAATGGGTAATTCCACCTCTAAATGTGCAGAATAGAAAGAGATAGAGTCTATCTTTGTTTCTTTTTCGCTGTATCACACACCATGATCATCCAGTAA
This sequence comes from Periplaneta americana, assembly GCF_040183065.1. Taxonomy (NCBI): domain Eukaryota; kingdom Metazoa; phylum Arthropoda; class Insecta; order Blattodea; family Blattidae; genus Periplaneta; species Periplaneta americana. Next base: position 11,044,602 of record NC_091119.1, on the reverse strand, counting down.
ACTTATTTAATTAATATCTTGACGCTGTTCATTTTTGTTCTAAAACTTCGTCCTTTCTGTTACTTGTTTCATTTTACATCTTGATTACACAACTTTTAACACTGTATCACTTCGGAATATGTATGATAAGACTTTCTTCTGTTAAATTCTAACGTACCTTGTTTACATGTTTCGACCTTTTATGGGTCATCCTCAGAACTCACAAACAAACAAACTCAAATGTAACATCTTCAACAACTTCTACATTGGACAGTCAGGCAGATCATTTCAAACACGTTACAAAGAACACATCACAGCCATAACAAAATTACAAAACACCTCCACATATGCAGAACACATCACAAATGCTAACCACACCCACAGAGACATCAACACAGACATGGAAATACTACACATCCAACCAAAAAGCCAGAAACTAAACACACTGGAACAATATGGAATATACAGACACACGAAAACATACCCCAACGAAATTCTCAACACACAATTCAATTTCAGAACACACACACCCTTTGACTCTACATTACACCACACGAACACACCCTCACAGGAAACAAAACAAGAGGCACCAAGACCAACAACGACCAGTTCTGAGGATGACCCATGAAAGGTCGAAACATGTAAACGAGGTATGTTAGAATTTATCACAAGAAAGTCTTATCATACATATTCCGTTGTTTCATTTATTTATTGATAAGTATTATTTAGGCATACTGGATTATGAATCGACATAAAAAGCAGATTTGGAAAACTGTGAGCTAGGCATATCAGTTTCAGAATTCAGAACATTTGTTACAGAAGATAGCTGAAGACCATTTTCAGATGACACTGTCATTACCATTGGTGGTGGTGGTGGTGGTGATAGCAATGTTACGGTAAGGTTACCAGACATCCCTGTCTCTCAGGGACAGTCCTCGAATAAAATTCGTCTCCAGAATGTCCCCAAATTTAACAATTTGTCCCCAGATTTTCAGTGTTAATGATAATTTTATGAAAATGCTGTTGAATATCTCAGTGCCTGTGTATACATTCACAACATAAGATATCTTGGAACATATATTGCTAAGATCCTCCAGAAAGAGAAAAATTTGAAGAGAAAGTTCATTATTTTTCGTAAAATGTAGATGTACTTGACCTGGATGAAATAATTTATTTCATGAAATTTCTTGCTTGAAGAAATAGTATGTGACTTCAGAGAAAAAAGCAATGAAGAAAATGCTGATCCTTGCCCAAATTGAAGTGAAATGTTTCAATTTTCCTCTGAGAAAATGATTCGCTGTGCAAAATTCCATAAGTTGATTGAACAACCTCTGTGTCTCCTGGAAATAATGCTTTAGTGGAAAGTTTTTTTTCTTCAATGACCATGATGAGAAGATCCCAAAAATCCAGAATGAATTTAGAAACTGTTCGAACCATGCTTGCTATCTTAGCCAACTTCAAGATGATCTGTAAGGAATTTGCTACAAAATTGGAAATCTAGAGAAGACTTGCTTAAAATAGTGAATTGTTCTGAAAATACAGGTAATTTAAGTAGAATGAATATTTTAGTGTGTAAATAGAATGAGTATTTTAATTCTATACGGTGAGTGAATGACAAACCAACAGAAATGTTAAACGTAGTTTTTTTTATATATCGATATCTATCCCCAGAAATTGTGAAAAAAATCTGGTAACCTTATATTATGGTGATGATTGTGAACCTGTTCTCACAAGTATAGAGGTAGTTGTAGCTTTGGGAACATTATAGAAATACTATCTTTCTGCTGCATATGGTGTTGACACTATGATCAAGAAACTATGTGAACAAGAAAAGCAAATAAACGAAATGAAACTGAAGTATCAGCCCTCTTTACAAAAATGAACTAGTAAAAAATGTAATTTTATTCTGTAGGTGAGTTTTTTAGACTATAAGTTGCTGCAATTCATTTTGTACTACTATTAAACCATTTCCATCAATTTTCATTTCCCCAACTTACACCATTTTTCTTCTGGTTCCTTGAAAAGTGTTAGAGAGAAGGTCTAATTGTACTTACAGCATCTTCTAGAGACAAAGGTACATTTTACATTTTAATTGATTGAAACATAAGGATGAAAAATAGTGTTTTTAGAAAACTTAATCATTCCAAGGCTGCAATACAATCTCTACTGTAATGAACTATGGATCTGACAGGACCAAAATAATGAGTGCAGTCATATAATTAAAAAATACTATTTCAGTAGATTCCAGCACATTGTGTTGTTGGTAACAAAATCGCTGATTGGCTAACTAAAAAGGGAAATATTGTACGTAATACAAAAATCTAACGTACCTGTTCTATTAATTTTGTATCTGTTAAATTTATTATAAAAGAATACTGTAAAGCAAATAAACATTCATGGACAAAGAACATCTACCGGTACTGACAAGCTCTGCAATATATTCTTGAATAATCAGACTGATTTGGAATAAACTTATTGAATTCCTGAAGAAAATTGGTGTGTGGCTGTTCAGGAAGCTTTATATGAAACGAGTCAAAGTCAGGATAGGAGACGAAATGTCAGTAGGAAGTGAAATAGGGAGAGGAGTACGGCAAGGATGCACTTATCAACTACCATGTTCAACGTCTACTTGAAGAATTGAGTGAAGAACTGTTTTCAGAACATGGGGGGGAGGGGAGACACAGGTGTAGCTCAGTTGGCTAAAAGGCGTTTGCCTACTGATCTGGAGTTGCATTAAACAGATCTTCATGCTTGCAAAGTAAGGTAATAATAATAATAATAATAATAATAATAATAATAATAATAATAATAAATATTTAGGCCTGATTGTATCAAGGATGTTGCTCCTTTGTTGAAGTCTAAGTGATGGTACGTCAGTATTTAACAATAGGCTAATTAGAAGTATTCGTATCTTTTTACAAACCAGTAAATATATTATAGTAAATATTCCTGAAATAAATATATTACTTCTGTTTTTCAGAAATCATTTTTATGTATTAAATAATTTTAACACGGCAATTTTACTATTATTAAAATACTACGTAAAGTAAAAAAAAAAATATATATATAATATAATATAAATTTGCCTCTAATGTCTGTCAAAATGATTCAAAAGTGGCGCTAATAAGATTGAGATTTTTTGCTCTAGATTTAGCAACTTTCCCCCCTCACATTTAATTGGCATCAATGAAACAATACAAACAATTACCGGCATAATAAAATATGCATCAAAATATGGCTACGGATTCAAAACTAGAGTACTGGTACGCATGAAACAATTTAGCTGCATGTACACAGTTCAATTTTCCATGCGCATACGCATGCAATCTGAGAAGAATATTGAAAGAATTAAGTTTAATTGAATTAGGATGCATGAAGATTTTGTGTCTACATGGTGCGCCGTTTTGAACGTCATCTTCAGTATGTAATAGCCTATGTAATATATATCTTGCAAGCATTGCTTGAATGCGTAAAGTTGAAAGAAACGTTGTACGGTAATTTATGTAATTACAGAAAGAGCGAGCGATACATCAGTTATCTTAATAATTATTTTGTGATTGATATTAATTGGAAAACTCATGTCAGAGCAATAATGAAAGATAGAAATTTGAAAGAGGAAGATTGGAATCTGGAATGATAAAAATGCGATAGGCCTACATATATGAAGACTGAAGACGGCAAGGGGTGAAAAGCTGATGAAGAGAGAAGAGAGTTATTAATATCCCTTCATACTAAGTAATTTTCCTTTCACTATGTGGTACGCCTGGTAGGTGGTCGTGGTTTATAATCATGGCTGCTATAGCGGAGTTGCATAGTGATTTTATATTGTGAGTAATGATTATTTTCTTGCTATAATGTTATTATCTATGCAAGACATCAAGCACAATTTATGTCTTATCGTTTTTCCTTGCATTTCAGATATATTACACCTGAGAAATTTTATATTGAAGCTATTGGAGATGGAAACGAGTTGCTCGTCATAGATCGAGTGAGTCAGGAAATATCGTTACAAGGTCCGTATGTCCAGCAATAATCTGAATGATAATTATTGATAAAATTGGCGGAAGTCGCTCAACGCTCGTTTAACCTTGATTTTTGTTGATAAACGTAAATTCAGTACAATAAGTTATAACTGTAAGTAAAGGAATGCGGCAATTTTATTCCAGCTGACAGAAAAACTGTACTTTTATGTAGAGTAATTTCTCGAATATGTTCTTAAACGCGGATAAGTTACCTTCCTTTCTCGCGTCTTGCTCCAAAATTCCAACCTTGTGCACACAAAATAAATTATTGACACTGGAAAGTGCCTTTTCGTAAGCATGATGATGCGAATTCGACAAACACAGACAAAGCTGCTCTTTTTTAACATTTTAAGACAATTGTCAGTGAGGTTTCCATATACTGAAATTTCCAAAAAACACTTCTGTTCGTATTTGTTAACTTCAGAGGCACCAACTTACGTTATCCCCTCATCTAACCCACTCCAATCTTGTCACAGTTTTCGGCCCCATGTCAATTATCCCCTCATCTAACCCACTCTAATCTTGTCACAGTTCTCGGGCTCATGTCACTTAGTTATCCTCTTATCTAACCTACTCTAACTTTATCACATTTCTTGACCTTATGTCACTTATCTATCCCTCATCTAATCCACTTAACTTTATCACAGTGCTCGATCTCCTGTCATATAGCTATTCCCTCATCTACCCCATTCTAACCTTGTCACATGACAACCTTCCTCGTCCTTATGTCACTTAGCTACTAGTACTTATCCCCTCATCCGATCTAAACTTCAGCTCGCAATATTTACGGAAATAAACACTTGTGGAAGGTGAACATAGTGTAATACAATCCCCATGATCAGACACTACACGCTACCACTAATATGGGCCAAATACACTAAGTCCACGCTGCCATTAAAGTTAATAATTATGAAAAGTTTGATTTAAGTAAATGTTGGGATAATTTGAAGTGTCGGCTGGAACAATGTTATACGTTACATTTGGTAAAATTTACAGGAGCTGAAAAAATGTGTACACGTACAACGTTGTTCCAGGGTAGTAAACTTTTGGGTGGACAATTTCACGTATTGCATTGATGGACAGTTGCAAGCCAAGGAGTATAGCAATGTAACATGACACACACACGGAAACATGCCAAATGAAAATTTTGTTGTTGTTTTCTAATGCCAGGCATTTGACAATAAAGTCATTTGACCTCTTGCACTCCAATATTTTTCAAAGATATTATCATGGTCAGTCACTGAAGCACAGATTATTCCGAATCCATTTCTTGGTTTGAATTGCACAATGGGCAGTTAGGGGACTGATATATTCCAATTCTATGCAGGTGTTTGGCCAAACAATCATGGCCTGTTGCCAATCTAAATGCAGCTACAGACGATTTTCATGGTAAATCAGGAATTAACTGTGGATTGTGATGCAGAGAGTTCCATTTTTTCCCTTGGGATTGTGTTATCAAATTTTGTTTGTTGAAGTCTAAGTATGTAGATTTAATAAATCTTTTCACAGAGTAATACGCAGATTTAGTAACAGGTCTGTAAGTAACAGTGCTGCCCTTCTTTGCTAGTGCATCCGCATTCTCGTTTCCCAGGATTCCACATATGAAAATTTTGTAACTTACAACGTTGTTCTAGCCGACGCTTCAATTATTGAACAGTCATTTTAAGGAAATTTTTTGTAGGTTCGCGTACTTTAACATAGGTAACCTCTAGGCCTAATTATTACTGTATTATAAAAATTTGACGTGCATATAATTTAAAACAACTTTGCTCTCTAACACAGTCCCTAATTAATATAATATAAAAGCAGACCTCATCTACTGCAAGAGAAAAGGAATTATATAAAATAATAGGAATTACATTATCATTTAATACAACTCTGCTCGTGAAACAATAGCAACACTCTGGCTTGAAGTGTGCTTAAAATATTTTCGTGTATTTTGTTGGATTGCATTTTTCTCTTTTGAAGGCTGTCACTCATTGTGCTCTTCTTTATTTGGTGCTAATCTAAAAAAATAAATAAACGTTTATAATTAAATGTTGTTGTTGTTTTCTAATGCCAGGCGTTTGACAATAAAGTCATTTGACCTCTTGCACTCCAATATTTTTCAAAGATATTATCATGACCAGCCAATGAAGCACAGATTTTGAGGTGTTCCGAATCCATTTCTTGGTTTGAGTTGCACAATGGACAGTTAGGGGACTGATATATTCCAATTCTATGCAGGTGTTTGGCCAAACAATCATGGCCTGTTGCCAATCTAAATGCAGCTACAGAAGATTTTCGTGGTAAATCGGGAATTAACTATGGATTTTGATGCAGAGAGTTCCATTTTTTCCCTTGGGATTGTGTTATCAAATTTTGTTTGTTGAAGTCTAAGTATGTAGATTTAATAAATCTTTTCACAGAGTAATACGTAGATTTAGTAACAGGTCTGTAAGTAGCAGTGCTGCCCTTCTTTGCTAAAGCATCCGCATTCTCGTTTCCCAGGATTCCACAATGGGATGGTATCCATTGGAATACAATTCTTTTATTGAGTGATATAAATTGAAAGAGCATTTTAGTTATTTCTGCTGTTTGAGATGAAGGTGTGTGTTTAGAGACTATTGATAGAATAGCTGCTTTGGAGTCTGACAATATAACTGCAGTTTTAAATTTACTGATGTGGCATAGAAGATTCCTGAGATTTTCACTTATTGCAATGAATTCTCCATCAAAACTTGTTGTTCCATACCCAAGAGATCTATGTACAATATGCAAAAATTGGTTGTATTCTTTTGTAGTGAATCACGGTCAGATTCCTCAAGCATCAAGCAGTAAACCAATATGTGGAATAGTGGGTACTGTTCAGTTGTTGGCTGGTCCATATCTTGTGATAATAACAAAGAAGCAGAAAGTTGGTACCATAAATGGACAAACAATATGGCAGGTTGCAGAAACGGAAGTGATATCATATACAAGAACCTTATTGCATCTAACAGAAAAACAGGTAAGAAGTGTGAAAGAAGAATTAATTGCAATGATTTCAGATCTCTCTCTAACAAAAAAACTAAGTAAATTTGGAAGTAGCGATATTCTTATGTTATGACATCACATGGAATGAATATAATGGTGCCAGAATCACTCATCTACATAGAGAAACAAACGTAACCTTCTTGCCAAGAGTTAACAAATTGAGCAGCAAGAATCGATTTAACAGATGCATGGGTACAAGTACATGTCACGTAGTCCATGTGACGCCATGTGGAGAGTACATAAAAAGGTTGTATTGTATTGTATTTATTAACATTCCATGGTATTCATACATGCTTAGGCCTACAGCTAGAATATGGAACAAGTCAAAAAACTTAATACTATTATAAAATCTTAATTTATAGTCGCAGTCTAGATCAAATATATAAAGACGAGATTTACAATATAGTCTACTAGTACAACACTAAGTTTTAGTATAAATTTCATGAAGCGTTATTGAGTGTCATGAATTCACCTACAGAATAGAAGGCATGAGGAATTAAGTACTTCTTTAATTTGGCCCTAAATAATCTTATGTTTTGAGTTTCATTTTTTATATCGATAGGGAGGCTATTAAAAATTTTTACTGCCTTTTTGATAGCACGATAGACTTGCCGATGGAGTATGAAAGTCATTTTTTTGACGTGTATTTATGCTATGAACTGTTGAATTAGTTACAAAGTTTTCACGATTACATACGAGGAAGGTTATTAATGAAAAGATATAATGACAAGCCATGGGCATTATTTGTAGTTTTTTTTTTAAAATAGTCCTACACGATTCCCTAGATTTGGCACCTACTATTATTCTAATTACTCTTTTTTGTAATAGAAATATATTGTTACTATCTGTGGAATTTCCCCAGAATATTATTCCAAAACTCATTACTGAGTGGAAGTACGCAAAGTATATTGTTTTTAAGGTATTGATATTTACTATCTTTTGCATAGATCTAATAGCAAAACAAGCTGAATTTAGTTTGGGGGTAATTTCTTTAATATGATTTTTTTCAATTTAACACATTATCGATTTTTAAACCAAGAATGCATACAGTTAGAATGCATACAGTGTATTTTTTAATAGATTGCAATGTTTGAAAAATGAATTATATGGAATTTAGACAGTGTCATTTTTAAGCCATACAACAACGTTTAGGCAGGCAGTATGCTGGGAAGAACTATTTTTTTTTTTGAAACATGTTGCAAGGTTTCTAGTTGAAACAAGCAATATTGGATTTGTATTAATACCATGACAGCAGTATTTGCATATTCCTTAATAGTTGTTGGAAATGTTCTCTACAGATCTCTTGGCATAACTTGCACCACATGAAGTACTTTGAGCATATAAGAATAAGTTTTTGTAGAGAGAAATATTTCTCATCTAATATTGTTTAGTTCTTGTAAAGTGTGAGAATTTTACTGAAGGCACTTCGCTCAATTTAGATTTCCCCACATGTACATAGAAAATGGTGTGAAATCAAGTGATGCATTTCCAATTTCATTTTACTTATCTTTTGTTAATATCTGACGTCACTCTTACCGTTTTCTTGTTTGAGCTGGAGATAAGGTTCATATAGGGTAGACGAGGGTAATTGTAAACAGGGGATAATTGTAAAGAAATGCTGTGAGAAATACAAAACTGTCAATATAAACATTTTAATTCAGGGGAATATTTACATTAACATGTTGGCTAACCTATAAAGCAGTTTGGCGCCAAATAGGAGTAACTGCTTAGTTGTGAACGAATGTTTTGTAAGAGTCTACAAAAAAAGGTTGAGAAAAAATTTGCTTCACCTTCATTTTTGGCATTGTAAGTAAACGTACAGTGCTATTTTTTAAGAATATGTTGTCTTTATGAGTAATGTGTAGTAGTTAACATTTATTACAATGGTTTTGAGATCTCCCATAGCCTCAGTTCATTAAATTATGATGTGTTTACATTTGCCCCATAGTTTTAATTGCTTGGGGGTAATTGTGAACATGCTTTACTATGGTTACATTCGTACTTTTCAGTAATCAAAGAGACCCCCACCCAACTACACTGTAGAGGATTTAGAGAGGGTTGTCACAGATGTGAAAAATAGTAACTGTAGTTATCGTGAAGCTCAGGAGAGGTACTGAGTTCCTATATCCGTCATATATCATAGGTTAAAGGGACGAAATGTACCAGTGACCAAAATTGGAGTGGGGAGGAACTACAAATCTTCCTTCTGAAACAGAACAAAAAATGTTGTGTCTGATAGCCCGTGCGAAAATTGGTGTTTACAATTACCCCCTCTCAAAGGGGTAAATGTAAACGGGTGGAGTAAATGTAAAACTAGCAATTAAAAGATGAAAAAAAGTCAACCTTATTATTTTAAACCCATTTTCAGGGAAAAGAAAGATCTAAAAATAACACAATGTTTCTTGTCATGCGTACCATTACTGAGGGTTGTGCAATGTTGAAATACTTTTGAAATCAGTGAAAAGTGTTTACAGTTACCTGGTCTACCCTAAGGAGGAGAGGGAGGGAGGAGGGATATCTGAAATCTAAAATTACTTTTAACTGAAACAGAGGCAGCTAGAGGTTTAAATTTATTTGCTCCATTGTTATATTTCTGAAGATATTGATATGTTAGTACAGTAATGGTTTCTTATAATTCTACAACACACTATCCATACAAACAGTAAGTCCAAAGGCTACACTACCTACGAAGAAGTTCATGGAATATCTAATACTGGAAGTCTTTGGGATATCCACATTGTAGCATTTAAACTAGTGCTGCTTATGATTAGGTTTTTCTCCGGAGCAGTTGTTTGCGCACTTTCAATTGGAGTTCTCCGGTTACCTCCAATTGATGCAGGGCAGTTGTATATATTCTGTGTTGCAGACATACACTTTCCGCTGGGCATTCCTTTAATCGGATCAGGTAGTGATTTGAGTCCGCGTATCTTTTAAAATAAGTTGTAATTTGTTTTGTTTATTCTCACTTTTATGTTGATCTCTCTCTCTTTCTTCGGCTCTTTTTTTTCTTGTTTTGCTTGAAGTGCTACGTTAGCTGACAGATTTTTTTTTCTAGTTTTGAAATTCATAGTATATGTGGAAAGGCGTATTAGTTTTATGTCATCGATCAAATTAATAACATTAAATCTAACTGCAAAACAAACGCAGATGTAAAGCTTTTCAGTAGCTAATGTAAACATTTATACTGTAGTTCTCCTGGAAACACTAGTTTATTTGCAAACAGTTTTTATTCTAATCGGTTTAGTTTAACGTAAAATATATTAAGGGAGTTTCAGAATGGAAGAAAAGAAACGTGTGCTATCAATGGGTTAAAATTTACTGTCAGATTCTTCACTGGGCAGGATTGTGATCACCAGGGAAAGGATTTATATGTAAATACATATTTACTTATAAAGCTAATATAATTTATATTTTGCATTATCTTTATGTTTCACAATGTGTAGGGTTGAAAAATCCTACTTTTATTTTCCATATTTTTCCATATTTTAGAGTTTAGTACATATTTTCGTTAATTTCCATATATTTTCCATATTTCATATAAAACAGTCCATATTATATTAGGTTTAACAATAAAACAAAACAAAATTCCATTAACTTTTAAAAATACATTTCAACAATAGAGATTTAAACACATGTTCAGTAATCCCTTTAACATCAGAGTTATTTGAAAATTAGCAGTCCTATCAACAATGGGAAAGTAAGTTACAAAACTGTATTAATTTAATTTAAAATTTTTAACAGACTTCAGTTGTGCAGCTCAACAGTTAAATGCCAGTCAGAGTACACATAGGTTCAGTTTTGTAAATCATACTATAAAGACGGTAAATATGCCAAAAGTACGTCATTCAGTCAATTTAAAATCAAAACTAACAAGTTACATTTCAGAATTTAAAGAAGATGGTTTATCAACTGACAATAAAATATTATTTTGTAATTTGTGTCAGTGTGCAGTATCATCTACACAAAAGTTCCTGGTGCAACAACACATTACAACTAGTAAACATCAGGCCAACAAACAACTAAATTCCAAGCAGAGACAATTGTTTTTAACACAACCAACAACATCGAATGTAAGATCTGAGTTTAACATCGACCTGTGCCGTTCTCTCATCTCTGCTGATATTCCTCTCTACAAACTAAAGAATAAGGTCTTCAGGGAATTCCTTGAAAAATATACTCAACATACAATCCCGGATGAGTCAACACTTAGGAAGACGTATGCTCCATCCATCTACGATGAGACAATACAGAAGATAAGAGATGAAATTAAAGATAGTTCAATTTGGGTTTCCATTGATGAGACTCCCGACAAAGAAGGTAGACTTGTTGGTAATGTAGTTATCGGTTTGTTAAGTGAACAATATTCTGAACGAATTCTTTTACATTGTGATGTTCTAGAAAAGTGCAATAACAAAACTATAGTTAAACTGTTCAACGAAGCTATGGGTATCCTGTGGCCAAAGGGTATTATGTACGATAATGTGTTATTCTTTATTAGCGATGCTGCCCCTTATATGGTCAAAGCTGGACAAGCATTATCTGTTGTATATCCTAAATTGACTCATTTTACTTGTGTGGCGCATGCATTTCATCGTGTGGCAGAAGTGGTCAGAGACAATTTCCCTAAAGTAGATTTGTTGATTTCATCAGTGAAAAAAGTATTTCTCAAAGCTCCCAGTAGAGTTAACGTGTTGAAAGAAATGTACCCTGAAATTCCATTGCCACCAAAGCCAATTTTAACTAGATGGGGTACATGGCTAGAAGCAGTTGAATATTATGCCGAACATATAGACTCTATTAACAATGTTCTCCTTGCATTGGACTCTGAAGATGCAGTCTCAATTGATACTGCGAAAACAGTTACCTGTGACATAAGTGTGAAGAATGACTTAGCTCACATTCAGCATACATTTTCATGCATCATAAAAACGCTCAAAAGTCTCCAAAATAGGCACCTTTCACTATCTGAAAGTTTTGAAATTATAAATAGTACTGTGGAACAACTGAATCGTGGTAGAGGTAAAGTTGCAGATGCAGTAAGAGCTAAGGTGGACACTGTACTTTCAAAAAACCCTGGATATGAAGAACTACAAAAGGTTGTTGCTGTGATGAGTGGTGAATCAACAGTGAAGATTAACTTGGACTTATCCCCAGCAGACATTGTGAAATTGAATTATGTACCAGTTACTTCTTGTGACGTCGAACGCTCTTTTAGTCAGTATAAATCTATCCTCAGAGACAATAGAAGAAGATTCACTTTTCAGCACTTGAAAGAAATGTTTGTAACCTATTGTTATGGTAACAGACAATAAAAATTGTGTTTTGTTGAAACTACATTGGAAGATAAGGTACGTCCATTATATTTTTTGTTTAGTTTGATTAAAATGTACCAATATTTAACGTACATAGTCATTTTTTTATAATTTTAAGTCCATATTTAATTCCATATTTTGGTAAAAATCCATATTTAATTCCATATTTTGGTAAAAATAACTACATATATATTTACATATTTCATATATTTTTAGTCCATATAAATCCGTTCCCTGGTGATCACTGTCTTAAAGGGTGTCAGTATTTGAACTGCCTCTTCTAAAACGCACCACTCTTTCCCTGTAATAAAAATATAAGCGGATATAAACTTAAGGATAATTGTAAGTATATTATTACCACATGTTTCTTTACTTTCATTCAGAAACTCAATATTTTAATCTAAACAATAAAATAAAACTCAAGTTGTCTGAACAGTAAAATATAACTCAAGTTATTATTTTAATGTACCGAAGTACATATGATATTTCCATGCAGATATTCTGCGTCATCATACGATGAAAAAGTAATGGAACGGAAAAAAAATTCTCTCCGGCACCGGGATTTGAACCCGGGTTTTCAGCTCTACGTGCTGATGCTTTATCCACTAAGCCACACCAGATACCACCCCGGCATCAGACAGAATCATCTCAGATTAAGTTCCAACTCTTGGGTTCCCTCTAGTGGCTGCCCTCTGCCCTACATCATAGATGTCTATGAACGTAGGACCGAAGTCCACACATGTGCTGAGGTGCACTCGTTATGAGTGACTAGTTGACCGGGATCTGACGGAATAAGCGCCGTCTTAAATCACGAAGTGATTTACACATATCATGTATATTATTTTAATGTACCGAAGTACATATGCAGATATTCTGCGTCATCATACTGTGAAAGAGTAATGGGATCCGGTGTGGCTTAGTGGATAAAGCATCAGCACGTAGAGCTGAAAACCCGGGTTCAAATCCCGGTGCCGGAGAGAAGTTTTCTCCGTTCCATTACTCTTTCATCGTATTACTCAAGTTGTCTTTTAAGTATTTCATGTGTTTTTTATTTTATTTAGAGAAATTTCAAGACTTTTTCCTATAATGTGGGCCTTTGGGAACAATAGCACTAAAATAACTTAAAAAGAAATCTATCAAATATTTTGTGTAATTGTTTTTGTCGGCGCTTTCATCAAGTTAGCGATTGTGCGATCGAAGTTCCACTACCCTTAGAGTAAATTTGCCCATAAAGTTTACAGCGTACTACTTTATTATTAACTTCAACTAAATTAAAGAATTTCCATGTGACAGATAATTGATTTGGTGCCATTTTATTCCACTCATAACTACCGTCAGTCCGTACGCGTTGTTCGTCCTTGAGCTAACTGTCGCTTCGCTCCGAACCCCCACATCCCTCCGTATGTCCCCTGTTCCACCTATGGTAGTACCAGAGATCACCGGTGGAGAGCTTTATTCGCAATCTCCGATTCCTCCGCGGTAGTAGTCACTCCACTGAACAGCACTGATTTAAACCTGGAGAGACAAAGGGTTATATCCTGGATCCAACCCTCAGATTCAAGATGCATCAGAATCAATCTGAGAAAAGAGCAATTTATGAACCAACTATCCAATATTACAAAATATCATATACACTCAGGGATATAGAAGTCATCGGATTAATGGTGGGCGCTAGAGGAACCATAACAAAACAATTTGTCTCATTTTGTCATAAATTTGGAGTCCCAACAACAACAATTAAGGAAATTGCTATGATAGCTTTGAAGGGTTCTCTACAGATTTCATGGCGACACTTGGGCTTCAGTTTAAATTACAATTGAATTTTCTGATTCTATTTTTAACTAGTGGCTTGTGCAGCAAATGCTGCAAACTAAGTTCATTAGAAGTTCAAATTAAAATTTTTCAAAATTATTTCCATTGAAGAATACCAGACATTTTGGAAGTTATTTGCTTCCATAATAATAAAACATATCCCTCTGAATGGTTTTCTTTGTGCTAAATATTTTTTATTGAACCTATACATCTTCAGTTCTTGAGTTTCATTAAATATATGGAAAAGACCTATAGGTACCACTTGATTAATAACTATAAAAATATTTCATTTTTAATAACAATATTATCTTACTTAAGTTTTGTATAGACTACTATATAGCCGTCACTCAGTAAATATTATAGAAATGAAGATCTGACTTCAGATATTCTCTACGCTTACTTATATAACCCCGAAAGCTTTCACTTTCATATCATCAATAAAGCATCAATCTGTATAATAAGTTACAAATACTCACATCATGGTATTCACTATAATAATATTTCATTTTTAATGGTAATAATGTCATCAAACATTCTTAAGTTTTGTAGTTTTTAATATCCAAAATACAGACAGCTGTACTCAGAAAATTACACACCAGAGAATCTGACCTGTAAATTTTTTTTAGTAAATCTTGAAGTTTTTAATAACCAATATTACAGAAACATTCTGAAAAAGTTACACAAATGAAGATTGACATATTGGTATTATGAGGTCAGAGAATCTGAGCCATCTTCGTGTGATATTGTTTATTGTAGTGTGTTTGTGTTTTGTTTTATTCTCTAAAAGCCATTATTTCTGAAAATTGACGAGAGATGGATTTTGGAAAATAGGAAAATGATGTAGGAAAACTGAAATTTCACTGAAAATTACTGTTTTTCTAAAATTTTTGGGTTCCAAACTTCAAAATGACGGGTCATTTATTAAAATCCGTTCAGCCGTTTACCCGTAATTTCCATTACCAGTTCAAATTATATATATATATATATATATATATATATATATATATATATATATTTTTTTTTATTGGTATTTTTTACTCTACTGCAAATTTTCATTATCTTAAATAATTGTAAATCATAATGTACTGTAAATATCGTAATTTATAAATCGTTATTTGCATTTCACATGTTCATTTTGTATTACAGATCTCGGAAAACAAATTATACATTTCAATGGTGGAGTGTGCTCTCAATACACCTTACCTGTACTTCTCATATTCGTATGATATCACCCACACATTGCAAAGGCTACACAACACTTCACCTGAGTTTCTGCAGGTATGTAAGCTTATAGATTTGCAACTTCATTTAAGCTATAACAACCATAAATATTTCGCTTAAACAGAGAAATCCTGAGTAAGAGATTCGAACTGATGTTGCGGGACTAATTTTAAAGAACTCTGCATTACCTCCAGATAAATTTTGTATTTGATGTCCAAGGTTTGTTTTGTCTCTTGCATATTTAATGTTTTATTTCTTATTATATACGAGGCCAATCCAGAAAGTAAGTTTCCCTGGGGCTGTTTAGAGAAAGAAAACACAGTTTCATGGAGAGAGATGTTGGAACAGATATAGCAATTGTTGAGCTATTTTTCAACATATTCCCCACTGGAATTGAGATATTTGTCAAACCTTAGGATCTTCTTTTGTATCCCTGTGTCATAGAAGTCTGCCGCCTGGGGATCAGAACCAGTGTCTGACAATCATCTGCACGTCTCTGTCACTGTGAAAATACTGATAGACAGGAATTTCTTGAGGTGTAAGAAAAGATGGGAGCGAGATTTGGGCTGTAGGGTAGATGTTGAAACACCTTCCAGACAAAATTAACAAGCAAATGAATAAATTAATTAATTCATCATAGAGAACATAGATAAGTAGTAGTCATATTTGTAGTGTCAGTTAAGAAATGTATTTAGCTTCACAACAAATTATTTCCATTTTAATTGTATTTTAATAGTTGATATTTATTTCTTATGCTCACAGATGCCTTACCATGAGAGAGCAGATCTCAGGTTTGTGTGGAATGGACATCTACTTCGAGAATTAGCAAATCAACCAGAACTGTGTAGATTCTGCTTACCACTGTTGCATGGCTGTATCCTTCCAACTACAAATAGAAAAGAATCTTATACTAAAGACAATTTAACAAAATATCTTTGGTCATCAAAGAAACAATATGAAGAGTCGTTTGTGTGTGTGTGTATGTGCGTGCGCGTGCGTTTTTACTACTACTACTACTATTATTATTATTATTATTATTATTATTATTATTATTATTATTATTATTACTACTACTACTACTACTAATACTACTACCATTACTATTTCTACTACTACTACTACTACTACTACTACTATTTCTACTACTACTACTATTTCTACTACTACTATTATTATTACTACTACTATTACTACTACTACTACTACTACTACTACTACTATTACTGCTACTAATATTGTCCACACCTGTGGAGTAACGGTTAGCGAGTCTGGCCGTGAAACCAGGTGGCCCGGGTTCGATTCCCGGTCGGGACAAGTTACCTGGTTGAGGTTTTTTCCGGGGTTTTCCCTCATCCCAATACGAGCAAATGCTGGGTAACTTTCGGTGCTGGACCCCGGACCCATTTCACTGGCATTATCACCTTTATCTCATTCAGACGCTAAATAACCTGAGATGTTGATAAAGCGTCGTAAAATAACTTACTAAGAAGAAGAAGCTACTAATATACTACTACAACTATTATTACTGCTACTACTACTATTATTATTATTATTATTATTACTACTGTTACTACTACTACTACTATTATTACTACTACTGCTATTATTATTATTACTACTGTTACTACTACTACTACTACTACTATTATTACTACTACTGCTATTATTATTATTACTACTGTTACTACTACTAGTACTGTTACTACTACTACTACTACTACTACTACTACTACTACTACTACTGCTATTATTATCATTGCTACTGTTACTACTACTGCTACTACTATTATTACTACTACTACTACTACTATTATTATTATTATTATTACTACTGTTACTACTAATAGTACTGTTACTACTACTACTACTACTACTACTATTATTACTACTACTGCTATTATTATTATTACTACTGTTACTACTACTAGTACTGTTACTACTACTACTATTATTACTACTACTGCTATTAGTATTATTATTATTATTATTACTACTACTATTATTACTATTACTACTATTATTACTACTACTGTTACTACTACTGTTACTACTACTACTATTATTATTATTATTATTATTATTATTATTATTATTATTATTATTGTCGGTTATTATTATTATTTGGGAGAAAAATGTTCAACTGCAAGGTGTGATCTTTTCAGAATTAACGAAGAGAATAATTTTCTTTTATTTAATAATTTGGAATAAGATCAATATCTGTATGTAATCAGTCACTTCTTCAGTTCTGTGTGTTTTCTTAACTAAGTTAATCCAGTTATCTCCATTAACCAGTGTTCACTGAATGGCAAACCATTTCTGTGGACAATTGTATCACGTCGCTGTTGTTTTCGGGCTGGTACTAGGCTTTTTACACGTGGCATCGATGTTCAGGGTAATGTTGCCAACTTTGTTGAGACAGAGCAAATAGTGGAGTATGCAGGAGATAAAAGTTCTTTCGTTCAGGTAGGTATTGCATAAACATATTTTGTGCCTAATCTTACGAGTTTAAACTTCGTATCTTCTGTCATAAAATTACATTAAGTTACCTTCTTGAATGTGCTGTCTGATAAAAATAATTTTCGCACTAATTAAAATTTGGTATCTTACAAGTTGTAGTGTGTAATTTCTCTAATTTCTTGTATGTAATCTGGTTAATAGACTCGTGGATCTGTACCTTTGTTCTGGAATCAACTGCCCAATCTCAAGTATAAACCTAAACCAAGGCTTCAGAATGAGAACCATGCAGAAGCTTTTTCACGACATTTTGATACCCAAATCTTCAATTATGGCAGGCAGGTTCTTATCAACCTGGTGAGTATTGTCTCAGCTTGAAATTACAAATCAAATTTACATTGCAGTATACAAAAATTACAAGACTAGAACTTTAAACACAATTGTACTGTAAAACTTGTTCAAAACAGAATCGCAAAGGACTGAATTATGTATTTTCCAAATTTGACAAATTTCCACATTATACAACATCACTTAAGTCTAAGAAATTTTTCATTGTCATATTTTCAGATAAGTTGTATATGTATAATAAACTTTATTGGATAGTTTTCAGTCTACATACTTATCAAATAAGGTAAAAGTTAAAAAAATTAATGCTGATCGATCAAAATATTTAATTGATTAATCGAGTTTTGATCGATTTGAAAAAAAATGTTTTAATATACTGTAATACACAATTATTGTTAAATTTAACTTGTGTTCGGTGATAAGCATAAGTATTAAATGTTGTATATCTGTATATGTTGTATCATTATATTACAAACCTTTTTTAATTAATTACTAACATATTTATTATGAGGCTTATAATTGATTGTGTCAATTTCTCCGGGAATTTTTGAGACAAACATAAATAACAAAAAGTATGAAGACTCACCTAGTTAATACTGCTTCATCCATGATTTTAAACATGTGAGTGCATTCACATGCTCCGAATTAAGCGCTGCTCTACATTTAGTAACAATGTTTCCTGCATCACTAAACATGAAGAAACTTTCTGTCAAGCACTTCTCCATGATCGTTCAATTTAAACCCAAACGTTTCACTGAGTTTACCTCTCAAATTCTCATATGATATAAAGGAGTTTACACTTTTCACAGACCACAGAAAACTGATTTGTTTTCCTTATCAAACTAAACACACAACCTTCATATACAAACAGTACAGAAACTGCAACTGCAAAAGTACAGCGGTCGAAACAGAAGACTGGCCCCTATTGTAATCGAATTACCAGATTTTAGAAAGAGAAGACGGCAATTATGCTCTCACTTGCACACGGTGTAGACATGGCTATTTTATAAGGGATGAAGGGGACGAATCCCAGAAAAGTATGTATTCCATATGCTAGGAAGATGAGCTGACAACAAGGTGGAAGTTTTCTTGGAAAATCATAAAACTTAATAAGGGTTTCGCATTGTGTTCCAACTTTCAATAGAGGTAGACTAGGTCACTGTTCTCATATCTCCATCTCTTTCTGAAGTATTTGTGCAAAGATTTCAGGTTTTTGGATGTTTCGAGTTTTTTTATGGTGTCACACAAAAATGCTTAGATTTGCTAATAGGAAAGCCAAATCGTTTTTTAAACAACCATCTTTCAGTATATCTTTAAGGATATCGATTGACAAAGCCTGATAGCAGGGAATCACAACAAGACGTATTGCCTTACTTGATAGACATGAGCGAGAGGGGAGAGATTTGTTTAAATTAAATAATGTTCATACTCGAACTCTTATCTGTTGTGTTTCACAAACAATGCATGGAATGAAATCATCTTCAGCAACAATAAACATTCCTAATTATGTGTTGCAAGATCTCTCCTCCTTGTCCATGTTAATTTATTCTCTAATAATAACACTGATATGCTGGCTAGCAGTTCTCAGAACTTGAGGCGATACTATTACAAAAATGATCATGGATACACCACACAGCGCTTAGAAACACGAAGCAACCAAGAATTCTTAATATGATAACGTACTTCTGAGTGACATAATTGATTTAGTTTGTTTAAAAGTTCTTGTAAAAAATTATTTAAGTAAAAATCTCCAGATTTATGTGTTTATAATAGATTTCCAGAAAATATGTATTTACATAATTTTTTTGTGAAAATATGTGTTTTTATGTGAAATAAAATTCGAGTTTTAAACTTGAAACTTCATGTTCGGAATTTTTAACTTTGTTAATTCTGTTTTATCACACACAAAAATAATATTTAATTACATAGAAATCTGCTACTTAATGATAACACACGGTTTTTAAAATTAATTGAGTGATTGATAAAATGCACATGGTTTATTATTTTAGGTTGATCACAGTGGAGCGGAAGGTATTTTGGAGAGATCGTATGGTGAAATGGTGAACCGGATGGGCAACCCCAACATTAGGTAAAATGCATCTCATTTTAAAGCTGGATGCTCTAAATTGGGTGCCAGATCTATACCACCACTTCAACACAGGTTACTATCATCTCGATAACCATCTGTAGGTTACAGAGGAGCTCTTTTAGTATATGTGGCTCTGTTGAAGACACTACTCGACTTGATTACAGCATCTTAACAAAATTTTTGAAAGATGTACAGTTACACTTTTCTTTGTGTTAATTATTTAATATAAATAATACTTTTTTTTTTTTTAGAATTTTTTTTTTTTGCTGTATATCTACAGAGATATTAAACTGCACATTGCTCTAATCATTCTTACATTTTATGGAAAACATTGTGATAATGTACTGTTATAGTGAAAACATTCTTAAGACAGTATTCATAACAGCATTAATAATGGTAGTATTAATGATAATAGTAATATTCATAACAAAATATCTTATGTTCTGACTTTTATTGATAATTGTAATACACAAATATCCCATCCTTGAAAGATTAGGAATAGGATTTTTGCTGGTATGTAATTACACCATTTAATTAAAGAATAACATATAAAGTAAATAATGTACTGTATATGTAGTATTTCTGCTGTGTTAAATTTCAATTCATTATATTGCACCAAGAATGTGAATTCATGATTGTAGAAAATGTAATCTCGAACTGACTGTTTGTTTGCGAAATTAGAGATATTTTTATATATTTTCGTACAGGTAGCCTTTCCAGGAGGTTATTAGCACATTCTAGTATATACAGTCACGAAGCTTAATACTTACTAAATATGCAAACATAGACAGTTGAAATACGCATCCATAGATAGTTGCTCACCACCAGGATCGCTACTATCGCCTCGTCACAGACTCTTTCCCTAGCAGACCATAAAATATATTGTACTTTCGATATCGTGTTCTTTTGAAAAAAAATAACACCTTCCTTCCACTATTGAAATATGAAATATATAAGGTTTATATATTATTTTCATAAAATATATATTATATTCTATATTCTCCTGGATCTTTCGGAAGAAGGATAACTCTAACCTATTTTTCTTACAATTTATAGTACTACAAACGTCTCCTTGTCCCATATTATTATTCAAATTATTGTATTTTATCCATTTACAGTTATTACAACCGATAACAAACATTTCACAGTTTACATATCTTTTCACAAAAATGCGAAATATGGCACAGTCAATGCTTTTTCGATCTAGACCAGGGCGTAATGTTTGTTCGGGTTTTCTATTTCAGTGTATGGAGCTCAGTGAAATATTATATTATAACTTTATTGCGTATCATTGCTAAACTTTATTTAGTGTAATGTGTCCATAAGTTCCGTTTACTTCTTGTTGCATAATATGTTGCAGAAATAATTACAAAACTGTGTTATTTTAATGTGAAAAGAATTTTACATGTTTACATAATCTGTTCGTGTCAGCATTTCAAGTTTAGAATGGAAGCTATTTTGAGGTTTAATAAAAACGAATTTATATTGTGATTTCAATTTAGCACATCTACCTTCCTTAATTTATTACACTACATTTTAGAGAAACATATGTTACTGTTTATGCATTCCAACTAATTTATATGGTTGAAACGCCGCCCTTCATGATCGGATTAAGCGAGTTACATGGTTTGCCTTATGACCTGTATTAGATCACGATGGCTGTGGCACAGTCTATTGTTCCTAGTACTCACAGCGCTCCAAGCGGCTAGCAACTATCGCGAGATTTGCAAAAAATCATCCCAAGCTTCGTGACTGTATATAGTAGACTGTGTTATTAGGCTATAATTTTAAATACATTATGAGTCTCTCCATTTTTCATTCTCCACTTTCTCAGTGTGATCGATCATATTTTGCAGGCTGTAGATAACTGAAGCTGTTGATAGAATTATTAAGCCAAGAAACGTTTAAAATCATCGAAGGTAGGAAGCAGTTCAACAGTAGTGTCCAAATATATGACGCTGTATCCCATCCCTGCTTTTAATTTTTAATTTAATAAATCAAATGGGATTTCTTTTCATATTTTGGAAAGAAAAGTTGAGGTTAATTTCCGAAAAAATATGGAGTCAACTGCAGGAAATAAGGGTGAGAATATGTGGTGGCAAGAATTGTGGTCACATGAATTATGGCCACCTAGCTTCGTTCAATAGAAGCTCTTGTTCATGTTTCAATCTTTCAATGTATCACCCCAAACAGAGATGTTTACTAATGTTAGGTTTCTATTAATCGTTTGATATAAAGACCTGGAAAGTATTTATACAAATACACATTCTATCTTGTGCAAGGTCAATAGTAAAGTGTTATTATTCTGACTTACTTTATATTTTAATTAAGGTGTGTGTTCAATTTTTTTAGAGTTTGATAAATATTTAAGTTTTAATGTGGCCAAAATTTGTCTTACAGGTACGAGTCATTCGACTTCCATGCAGAATGTAGACATCTACGATGGGATCGTCTTAGTATATTGATTGATAGATTAGCTCATGAGCAGGATGAATTCGGTTGCTTCCTGCTCACAAGGGATGGAACATTAGTATCGCTTCAGGATGGGGTGTTCCGGACCAATTGTGTGGACTGCTTGGATCGAACTAACGTCGTACAAAGCATGTTGGCAAGGCGAAGCCTGACACAGATTATGCAGGTTTGTACCTGATAACACTGCCTAAAGAATGCATGCTTATCCAACACAGACTGATGTGACATTGGCACAGATAGATGGGTTGAGCAAGCTTGTCCAGCACTTATTATCATCACTGCCACCACTACCAACACCATGAAATTAACTTCTTTAAAAATGTTCAGTACGTTTGTGTGTGGTTTTCTTGTAATGGCTTTTATCTTAACACTTAATAACATCTTACAGTCATTGTCTAAATTAATCACAATATTGAAAAACCCTACATGTCCATTTTTTTTTTTTACGAAATTGAGTTATATTATGTAGGGTTCCCAGATATATTGGAAAAAAAGTGCAGGACACTTATCAGTTATTATTGATTTATTTATTTATTTACATTTAAATATATAGAATAAAGAATATAATAACAAACAAACAAGAGAAATAGAAATAAAATAATACAATCAATATAAAAAAGGAGATACAGTAGTATTAACAAAATTTGAGACTGAATGAGCAGCGCTCGTGTTTGGTCACAGTTCAGATATAATATTAATAGGCCTATAAGAGAATATAAAATAAAATAAAATAGGAAATAAAATTAAATTTACAGTTACAGAAATAAAGTTTAGTAAGTTTAGTATGCGTATCCATCAAATATGCCAATCTTTCAAAGTGTGTGTGTAGCAAAGTTTATGACACAAACACTTTACTAACTAAGGGTAAGTAAACAAATAGTAAACAAAATTCTTAGGGAGCATATTTGCATTAAGTTTAAGCTTGTATGTAAATTGTCTTTGAATTGCTTTTAGTAAGTTATTACAGAAATACTTACTCACGTGACAATATTCTTATAAATCAATCCGCCTTGGCCTTGCGATATTTCTCTGAAGAATGAATTTCACTTAACAATTGTAAATTTGGAAGAATCATGTCATGGAAAGCAACACAATCCTCACTGAAGAATCATTTTACAACGACCATTGATTTTACTGTTTTTACAGACAATTTATTTTTATCATCAGTCCATAGAGCATTCATGTGAGAAAATAATCTTTTGACACACGCATTTGTTCCAGGGATACACATAATGAACTCCATTACCCTCTTCAAATTTGAGAGTTCTCCTTCAGTACTTTTAAAAAGATCCACCCGGACTTCATCTAAACGTTTGGTGTTACCATCACTCGCCTTGAGAAATTAATAACTCACAATAATTGTTTCATAATGGTTCATCTAGAATGCAATGATGAAGTGCGATGTTTGTAATTTGTAATATAGAATAGACATTGTAACTTTTCCGTTTTTTTCTCAATTTAGAACTCTAAAATACTGGACGGAAAGCTGTCCCGAAGACTTTTCTTGGGACAACGGGACATATTAGCGAAAAACAGGATGATCCTGTATTTTATGGGACATCTGGGAACCCTAGTTATATATGATTTCGTATTCTAAATATGTAGACTCAAGATATTATGAAGAGAAACCCCACTTATTCCCATCAACATTCATTCTAGCTAAAGTGTTAAGAAAAAAGTTATTTGAGCACAAATCTAGGACGTGAGATGCTTTTGTATCTCCTGAAAATGTTCAAATTTGAAAATATTTTCGACTACCTGCATCCAGGTAATAAGATATATTTCCGTCTGCAGTAGGGTTAAATTTGTTGAATATTTAGTAAAACTAAATCCAGAATGTTGAACAAGACAGACTGGTAGATTTTTTGTGATTGTAAGTACAGTAGTGTATAAGCATATGATGTGTTTTGTTGTTACAGAAACTGGGAATCCTTAGAACTGGACAGAAGGTTGAAGATCAGTTATACTTTGAATCCCTTTTCAAAAGTGTATGGGCAGATAATGCAGATATTATAAGCATCCAATACTCTGGAACAGGGGCCCTGAAAACAGACTTCACTCGTACTGGCAAACGTACGAGATGGGGACTTGTTCGAGACGGAATCAATTCACTCACTAGATACTATAAGAATAATTTTGCAGATGGTTTCCGCCAGGTGAGTATTTTTTTAATACAGTTTTTTCCTTGCATATATTTGATTTAACAAAAATTCACTCACTTAGTCTCAAGCAGCAAACTCTGTGGTGTTTATTGCCTGCTGTTATATATTTGAAGAAGACATAATATTACTAACTAACGATGAAAGAGTAATGGAACGGAGAAAAATTCTCTCCGGCGCCGGGATTTGAACCCGGGTTTTCAGCTCTACGTGCTGATGCTTTATCCACTAAGCCACACCGGATACAACCCCGACGTCGGACAGAATTGTCTCTGATTGAGTTCCAACTCTTGGGTTCCCTCTAGTGGCCGCCCTCTGCACTACGTCATAGATGTCTATGAACATAGGACCGAAGTCCACACATGTGCTGAGGTGCACTCATTATGAGTGACTAGTTGGCCGGGATCCGACGGAATAAGCGCCGTCTTAAATCACTTCGTGATTTACGCATATCATATATTATTTCAATGTACCGAAGTACATATGATATTTCCATGCAGATATTCTGCATCATCATACGATGAAAGAGAATGGAATGGAGAAAAATTCTCCAGGATTTGAACCCGGGTTTTCAGCTCTACGTGCTGATGCTTTATCCACTAAGCCACACCGGATACCCATCCCGGCGTTGGACAGAATTGTCTCTGATTGAGTTCCAACTCTTGGGTTCCCTCTAGTGGCCGCCCTCTGCACTATGTCATAGGTGTCTATGGACATCGGACCGAAGTCCACACATGTGCTGAGGTGCACTCGTTATGAGTGACTAGTTGGCCGGGACCCGACGGAATAAGCGCCGTCTTAAATCAAATCACGACGTGATTTACGCATATCATATATTATTTCAATGTACCAAAGTACATATGATATTTCCATGCAGATATTCTGCGTCATCATACGATGAAAGAGTAATGGAACGGAGAAAAATTCTTCGTTCTCCGTTCCATTACTCTTTCATCGTATGATGACGCAGAATATCTGCATGGAAATATCATATGTACTTCGGTACATTGAAATAATATATTACTAACTAAGTTGAGAAATGCTATACATTTTCCTGTAGATTTTATTTAGTGTGTGACCTTACAAGGCAGATTTTCATTAATGCAAAAACTGCATAGAATGTTTGTGAAAGTTACATTACTTGAAAGAGTCTGTTGATTATAGAATAGTTTATTATTACATAGATTGTCTTTATTCTTTATAGTAATGAGGAAAATATTATGCAGAAAGGAAAGGCGAAACCTTTGATTTAAATATAAACATTTCCAGTGTTTCTTGTTACCTGTGACTTTGAAACACTTATACTATGCTTAATTTACACATAGAAGAGTTTTTTTATATATCTAATGCTGCTTAAAACTTGACCAGTGACCATTCTCTTAAAACATACAATACATATAGTGTGTACACGAACAAAAGTTTGAAGTTATAACAGTGTTAAGTAATAAAAATAGTATAGGGTGCGTCAGAAAAAACAGATGGATTTCACAGGGCAAGAAAATTGTAAGGATTCGTCAAATCAAAAATTTATTGTTATCAACAGATTCACCAATACATGCAGTTTATTTATGGTATACAACATCGTCCTTGGCTTTCGATACAGGCATCGAGGCGTTTTCTGAAGTTCGTCGTCACTTTCATAGTCATGGTGGGATTGCCGTGATTTCTTCACGAATTGCCGTCTTCAGTTCGTCCAGTGTATGTGGTTGCTTACGCCTTCAAATGGTCCCAAAGAAAGAACTCGTAGGGCGCGAGATCTTACCGTAACCTCGGACAATCTCAGTGCTATAGCATGTTTGCGGGCTGATCGTTGAGGTGGCCGGACAACCTACTGTCTGTCTCCACATTTGCAGGTGTACATGCGCTCTGTGTTCGTCCAGGTGATTTCTTCTTTAATGTTGAACCTGTGGTACGAAATGAAGCCACCCACCGCAAAATTGTATTCCGAGTTGGAATCCTAGCGTGACGTCCAATGTCAAAATGAGTCCTGAGTGGCGATCACAGACTCTTCATTTTTCAAAAAATGTCTCTACGATGAAAGCACATTGTAACCAGACCATTCTCTGGCTGACCCAACAGTCGTGGTCCCCCTCACTCTATCCCTCCCCACGCTACGTATCGATACTTTGAAATCCATCTGTTTTTTCTGACGCATCCTGTATAAGAAAAATATAAAAGAGAAAGAATATAAAAACGTAAAAAATTTATACATCTTGATTACACAACTTTTAACACCATATCACTTCGGAATATGTATTATATGTCTTTCTTCAGAACTGGTTGTTCCTGGTCTTGGCACCTTTTGTTATGTTTCCTGTGATGGTGTGTTTGTGTAGTGTAATGTGGAGTCAAAGAGTGTGTGTGTTCTGAAATTGAGTTGTGAGTTGAGAATTTCATTTGGATGTGTTCGAAATATAATAAAAACACAAAAACACATCCAAATGAAATGCTCAACACACATCTCAATTTCAGAACACGCACACTCTTTGACTCCACATTACACTACACAAACACACCCTCACAGGAAACAAAACAAAAGGCGCCAAGACCAGCAACAACCAGTTCTGAAGAAGGCCAGTAACAGGCCAAAACATGTTAACCAGGTACGGCAAAATTTAACATAAGAAAGACATATAATACATATTCCGAAGTAAAAAATTTAAATAACAAAATTTCACCCATTTTTCTTTATTATCAGTTATCTCGAAATCTGTTTCTCGGGAACTGGTACCTTTTCTTATGAACACACACACATGTTAAAAAGAGTTACTGTTGAGGTTGCAGACCCTGATAAAAGAAAGTTGTTGTTTTTTAATGCCAGGCGTTTGACAATAAAGTCATTTGACCTCTTGCACTCCAATATTTTTCAAAGATATTATCATGGTCAGCCACTGAAGCACAGATTTTGAGGGTTCCGAATCCATTTCTTGGTTTGAGTTGCACAATGGGCAGTTAGGGGACTGATATATTCCAATTCTATGCAGGTGTTTGGCCAAACAATCATGGCCTGTTGCCAATCTAAATGCAGCTACAGACGATTTTCGTGGTAAATCGGGAATTAACTGTGGATTATGATGCAGAGAGTTCCATTTTTTCCCTTGAGATTGTGTTATCAAATTTTGTTTGTTGAAGTCTAAGTATGTAGATTTAATAAATCTTTTCACAGAGTAATACGTAGATAAAAGAAAGTAAGCAAGTGAATTTTGTGATTTTATTATATTCAGGAAGGAGGCCGTGAGTTGCAGTTTCAAGTTGCTGATCATTTCGCATATTAGGCCTATCCTTGAAATTGTCAGAATTGCAAATAGTTTGAGTTAAAATTCTTTGAATTTGGATTTCAGGATTCAATTGATCTCTTTCTTGGTCGCTATATGGTAGAGGATGGTGAAGGAGTCACACGACCATGTCCTCTGGATGTGGAGAAAGGCTGGAAGTATATCACTGTAAGTAATCTGATACATTATGTATTCAATTTAAATTCTCGTATATAAACGACAATTACACAGTGCTGATTCAACATAGAGATGCTAAATTGCAGCTAAGCTATGGCTGCAAAAATAGCACCTCATATGTGAACAAGCTCACAACTTAAGGTACGGTCACACGTCGCTACTTTTGCAGCGCTGCAGTA
Organism: Periplaneta americana; assembly: GCF_040183065.1. Taxonomy (NCBI): domain Eukaryota; kingdom Metazoa; phylum Arthropoda; class Insecta; order Blattodea; family Blattidae; genus Periplaneta; species Periplaneta americana. The sequence continues at coordinate 11,016,091 of NC_091119.1, read as the reverse complement.
CAAAAAACTGCGCAACTCTCGTACTGCGACATGTGAACAACGGTGCAACCCGAAAAGTAGCGGCTGCCGAACCTGCTGCTCGCTACTTTTTCATGCTGCACGCAGCTTAGAAGTAGCGACGTGTGAACAGGGTTCTCAGGGTTGCAGCTGCAGCATTTTCGATATCAGTTTTGTTGAAACTTTTGCTGCGGTTGCGACCAGTGTTGCCACCCAAATGTGCCAATGATACTTTTATTGTTTGGATATATTTTAATGTTAGATGTGATGAAAATAAATTATTTTTAACAGTTATTAAATGCACAACACAGTCTGAGCATATTTGCTGACGATATAATTATTTTTTTTTATTTTCTGTAGCGTAGTTTGAAACAGGAGGGTTGCCAACATTGATTACGTGAATATGCTGTTGGTTATCATTTAAGTATATAGGCGTTTTTAAAAGCTTTATAGTAATACTAGTTAGGACAGAGTCCCGTGCCGTGGCGTCGCGGTCTAAGGCATCCCGCCTAGGACTTGCATTATGGAATGCGTGTTGGTTCGAGTCCTCATGGGGGAAGAAATTTTCTCATGAAATTTCGGCCAGTGTATGGGACTGGTGCCCACCCAGCATCGTGATGCACTTGGGGAGCTACAATAGGTAGTGAAATCCGGTTGCAAATACCAGCTATAATGGCTGGGGGGATCATCGTGCTAACCTCATGATACCTCCATTCTGGTTGGATGATCGTCCACCTCTGCTTCGGCATGTGGGCGTGAGACCAGCAGCTGGCTGGTCGGTCTAGGCCGTTCACGGGCTGTAGCGCCACGGATTATTATTATTATTATTATTATTATTATTATTATTATTATTATTATTATTATTATTATTATTATTATTATAGTTAGGATAGAAAAGCAAATAATAGATAAGTAAGGTTTCGCATGAGTTTCTTAATAATGCGAACATAACCACAAAATATATATTGAAAAGTCAACACGCAGATGGAAACCTGCAGCATGACTGCGGCTGCAAAAGTAGCGCCTTGTGTGTGAACAGACTCGCAACCTCCAGTTGCAACTTTTGCAGTGGTTGCACAGCACAAAAAGTAGCATGCAGGTACGTGTGAATACGACACGCAACTTTTGCAGCTGCAGTACATAAGTTGCGCAGCAAAAGCAGCGACGTGTGACCGTACCTTCACGCAGCTCTCAGGTTGCAAATCTTGCAGCTGCGGTTGATAAATTGTACAGCAAAATTAGCGACATGTGACCATACCTTAACATGAACAATATCAATTTGTGCACAGCAGTAAGATAATCTGTAAAGTAATTACTAAAGAAAAATTAGGAAGCAAAATACAAAGAATTAATGAGTAAATTTGATAGAAGTAGTTCAGAAACAAGTCTTAGTTGCACTTTGAATATTCGAATGTAGTGGAGATGTTGGAGAAGGGCGATAACAGACTAACTTTCTATGTACACTAGCCCCTCATGTGATATGTAATGCATTTATCGATAAGAGATTTTGTATACTAGTACTGTGTGCCTCTGAAATGCTATTATTTTCGTTTCAGTTCCCACTTGTCCTGTTGATTGCCATCGCAATGTTCTTCGCTAATGTTGTCACTCCGTCCGGTAAGTTAGATCTCTGTAATCTGTGCTCATACGTAGGAAATGGTAGCAAACTATATAGCTGCAGTATAGATTATATTGAACTCCTTTATCAGATTACACGAATATACATTGGGACATATTTTTATTTACGAGGCGCATCCAGAAAGTAAGTTTCCCGATTTTTTCTCCTTGAAAGTAAACGTAATTAGCCATGTAAATTGCGCATGCGTAACAGATCTATGACGTATCAATCATATGCCAGCCAGACAGGTCCCGCCTGGTGCCAGTAGCGTGGCAGCAGTGGTCCGAAATGGAAGCTCTTATTCCTTCTCCGCCGCCTGCGAGTTTCGGTCGGTGATAAAGTTCTTTAATGCACAAAGCATTGTGCCAATTGAAATTCATCGGCAGCTCTGTCAGGTCTATGGGCCGAACATCATGAGTAAGCAGATGGTGCGTCGCTGGTGTAGGCAGTTTTCCGAACGTCGTCAAAGTGTCCATGATGAAGAGCGCAGTGGGCGACCGTCCCTCATCAATGATGATCATGTTGAGCTGGTGCGGCAGTGCATCATGGAGAACCGTCGCTTCACGATTACGGAGTAAAGCAGCCATTTTTCGCAGATATTGCGATCCTTGTTGCATGAGATTTTCGCTAAGCACCTGCTGTTCAAAAAAGTGTGTGCCAGGAGGGTGCTGAAAAACCTGACACCCGAACACAAAATGCAACGTTTAGGAGCAGCACTGCCATTTCTGCAACGGTATCACGATGACGGCGACGAGTTCCTCGACAGGATCGTCACGGGCGATGAGACTTGGATTTCGCACTTCACCCCGGAAACCAAGCAGCAGTCAATGCATTGGCGGCATAGTGGATCTCCGGTCAGGACGAAATTCAAACAGACACTGTCGGTACGGAAAGTGATGTGCTCGGTGTTGTGGGACAGGAAGGGCATTCTGTTCATTGACTTCCTTCCAAGAGGTGAAACAGTGAACGCTGACCGTTACTGTGAAACACTGCGAAAATTGCGATGTGCCATTCAAAACAAGAGGCGTGGAATGCTTACTGCAGGTGTTTTGCTCCTCCATGACAATGCTCGTCCACATACGGCTCAGAGCACAGCAGCTGTTTTGACGGAATTTGGCTGGGAGTTGTTTGATCACCCACCCTACAGTCCTGATCTTGCTCCCAGCGATTTTCACGTTTTCTTGCACCTCAAGAAATTCCTGTCCTCCGGTGAGCGTTTTGGTAACAACGAAGAGCTGAAGACGTCTGTCACACGCTGGTTCCATTCACAGGCGGCAGAGTTCTACGACAGAGGGATACAAAAGTTGATCTCACGATACGACAAGTGTCTCAATTCTGATGGTGGCTATTTGAAAAATAGCTGAAACGTTGCTGTACCTGTTGCCAATAAACGTTTTCCTGAAAGTGTGTGTTCTTTTTTTTAAAAAAATAGGGAAACTTACTTTCTGGATGTGCCTCGTATAATAATTTTACCTAGAATGGGAGTGTGCAAGCTTTGGTATAACACCGAATCTCTTGCCCTTGTTCTTCATCTGAGACCTTCAGGTTGACAAGGAGAGAGTACAAGGTGGTGAATAGTCTAGAAGCAAACAGTAGTGTTTTACGATCTACCAATACCACTGCAATCTGAATTATTTCAATGTCAAAGCTGATTCAGAAATGTGCTCGCTTAAATTCACAGAGCCTATGTTTTACTGCAGTCTTAGCTTTCAATGTTTCTGTCCAAATGATTTCACTTTTGTGGTGAAAAATAGAATCAGATGATGCCCTTTGGCTAGGGCAGTCTTTATCACTCCCTCTCTGCTACTATCAGGTTAAAAGTAAAGGCTGGTTCACAATAAACCGGAAATGAGAATCAAAACGAAAACGGTAAAATTGTTAAAATGTGTACATTTAAATGTGAGCATTCACAATTAATGGAAAGCTTGCCGGAGCCCGGGATTGGGAACGGAGAGTTGGCCAAGTTTCAACTTTGGCTTTCACGTTTCCGATCACAGCCCACTAGATTCATTCTATTGCCATCTAAAAGCTATTTTGTCGTCATGTATTTTGTAGCAAGAAGACCGTGACATAACCTATGCATTATTTTGTTCTGTGCTGTGCATCATGGAGCAAGTTTTATTTGATGAGATTCTAATATTGAAATCCTCACATTTACGATAAGTGGCGCGCCTCGTATAAAGATGAGAAAATGAAGGAGAATACGTGGCTTTCAATAGCTGCATCTTTGAGCACCGATCTGAAGCGAATCATATTTTATTACTGTATTGGTTGTATTACACACTACATATTCATGTTTCAATTCAATAACTACTGTTGTGTTCATTTTTGTTCTGTTACAAATGTTTCTTCTCTAATTATTTTACGTTATGGTAGACTTAAAATAGGTTGTGATAATAAAGATGCATGGGCATATTTATAGTACCGTACCTAATGAAATGTTTCAGTTGAAATTTCGAAGTTGGTTAACCTGTGTTTATGTTGGCTGCCTTGTACTCATGAGAGAACGTCATTGGTCAATTATATACAAATAACATCAGAATGCGTAATATCGACTTTACATATCGTTATTGACATACATATCGATATGCATAGTCGTCTATGTTCTCAGTTTATTGTGAACCAGCCTTAACATTCTGGCTGCATATGTACTGTATATCTACCTTATTGTAGTTATAGTAGATACTAAAAGTTTAGAGTACATCGCGACCAATACTTTTTATGTAAGAAAATTAAACATATTGAACTAATGAAGTACTTGTTTCGTGTTGCAGAGTATACAACTGAAAGTCTACTGTACCTTTTATTCTGGGGTTCAATGGTAGCAGTTACATTTGCCACCATTATGATCTACGGTACTGAGTTCGTAGATTACCCTAAACTGTGTGAAATTCGAAAGATTACTGCAACGATTGAATAGTAGGTAAGTAAAGTCTCTATATCAGGATTAACACAACTCAAATTTTTATTTGATGCAGTATTGTTGCCGTAAATCAATGTAGTGGAAGAAGAGAGAAGGCTAACCAATAAAGAAACTCTTAGATGAATTCTAAGGCTGAAACAGGTCAACAATGGCCTGTATTTTTGAAAGCTTAGTGATAATGGTGATGAACAATGCAGCTATTTTTGAGAGACTGTTTTTTTATATACAGGGCAACTCATATTTATGTCAACTTTTTATTCGTTTATCACAAGTATAGTTTGACAACTTCAAGTGAAACCCCGTAAAACACGCCAACTTCTGGAATCTCTCTCTTTCTTTCTTCTCTCTCCCTCGCTCCTCGTCAGTCAGTCACCAATCACCACGTAAATATCTGAGAGGGTGTGTGTGGGCATCGCGACCAATAGAAGAACCACTCTCCAGTATTACCACAATAACGGATTCTTCATTTTTGCCTCGACTGTCGGCTAGGAAGGTTCCATTATGCTAGCATTGCAGGCAACTAGTCAACCTTTTAATGCTTTTGTTAGCAGGTTTGACAAACTGTGAGTGGACCTGCAAGTACATAGTGCATAGTGCTCTCTCCCTTCCCCCGTGCTTTCTCACTTGCTCCTCCCCAAGACAGCCAGCGCTTACGTAGTAACTCGGTCAGGGTTTCAGTTCGATTTGTCAATCTATAAATGAATTAACATAACAGGATCAAAATAGCATGAACTAATAGTCCAGTCATTAGGATTGCTTAAAATTCCACCAATATTAAAATTCGATGTAAGCACCAGCATTTGCTGCACGTTTTTCCAGACGTGGCTGAACGTTCTGTACTGCACTCAGAAGCATTTCATTTGGCACCCGGCCACACTCCTCTCGTCTGACCATAGAATGTGTCGCAGAAGGTTAGGTTCCTCTTGAATCCATGCTAGTAGCAACTCCGCAAACTCCATTCTGATATCACAGTCCTCACATGATAGAGTTTGAACAAAATGTGGCTTCCATGGCCACCAATTCATTTCCTTTAGCAACCACTGCAGTGCGAATCAAGTTGACATGAAGTCTCTTGATGGTCTTATAGTCCAGCATCGCATTTCTTCCTTTCACCATCTCTGCACCATAATTGGGGACTGCCACACCTCCATTCAAGCAGCAATTCGTGTTCGATCATACACAGACAGTCTTGTGACCATTGTTAATGTTTTAAGATACACACTACATTTTTCTGATGCCGTTGCAGGTGTTACATGCTGTCTCTTGGATATGGATCAACAAGTTTTGATGGAGAAATCTTTGCAATAAGTGAAAGTCTCAGGAATCTTCTATTTCACATCAATAAATTTAAGAATGCAGTTATATTGTCAGACTCCAAAGCAGCTATTCTATCAATAGTCTCTAAACAGACACCTTCATCTCAAACAGCAGAAATAACTAAAATGCTCTTTCAATTAATATCACTCAATAAAAGAATTGTATTCCAATGGATACCATCCCATTGTGGAATCCTGGGAAACGAGAATGCGGATGCTTTAGCAAAGAAGGGCAGCACTGTTACTTACAGACCTGTTACTAAATCTACGTATTACTCTGTGAAGAGATTTATTAAATCTACATACTTAGACTTCAACAAACAAAATTTGATAACACAATCTCAAGGGAAAAAATGGAACTTTCTGCATCATAATCCACAGTTAATTCCCGATTTACCACTCAAATCGTCTATAGCTGCATTTAGATTGGCAACAGGCCATGATTGTTTGGCCAAACACCTGCATAGAATTGGAATATATCAGTCCCCTAACTGCCCATTGTGCAACTCAAACCAAGAAATGGATTCGGAACACCTCAAAATCTGTGCTTCAGTGGCTGGTCATGATAATATCTTTGAAAAATATTGGAGTGCAAGAGGTCAAATGACTTTATTGTCAAACGCCTGGCATTAGAAAACAACAAACAACAACAACATTTTTCTGATTACATTAAATGTTTCAGACCGTACTGAGAACACAATAAAGTAAAATAAAATGACAACTTTTTTGTGCTTTTAATGGTATGGAACACGGTACATTTTAGCAGTGGAATGGGTCACTTTACGTGATCGGTTTCACTGCTACAGTATAATAAAACGTTGGACATAAATATGGGTCACCCTGTATATGTCGTAGATTGATATTACATTCAATTTCTCTCTCTCTCCCCTCTCCCTTTCCCTCTCTCCTTTCCTCCCTCTCTCACTTCCTCAGTATTTTTCTCACTTTTCATACAAGATTTTGATTTTGAATTTTTTTCCATGCTTTCCTTAGACATTGAGCTATGAATTTAAAAAAAAATTACAGCATGATTGATTATAAATCTTTATGCTCGACCATGCCGAAATGTAGTAATTATACACCTGGTAGAAGCCCTTTCATGCACCTCATTAAAGTACACCTATTCATTAAAGTTCAGGTGTTCCACCAATCAGAAAACACCATTGTAGCAATATGAAAGCGCAAGTATCGATTATTCTCGGATATGCAATCGAAAGACAACTAGCGAAACGTCACGGAGGCTGAAAATCCAATACTGTCGCAGAAGGTTATGTTCTGTTACTATAATAATTAGCGTTAATTGTAAATAATATTCAAATAAATTCAATTTGTCATCTCGTTTTTCAATGACTAATTCAATTTCAAGGTTATATCAAGATTAATGTTTATTTTACTCTCTAGATTATATCAAGGTCAATGACATTTGTTTCTCGGAAAAAATCAATACTTTCGCGTCTGCGCACATCTCACAATTTACGAGATATTGCACAAGATATTGCATGAATACTTATGAATAATTTCAAGTTAGAAATATGGTCGAGCATAAAAAGTCGTATGAAACTTGACTATAATGGTAATTAAGACGCTTGTATGAAAATTATGAAACTTGCTTGCGCTCTTTTCATAAACATACTCGCGTCTTAATTACTACCATTATAGGCTCGTTGCATAATGTACTATTTAAATAGCGGGAAATATCGTATAGTAGAGGCTTATGTTAAAGGAATACATTTACTGGTCCCTTACTATTCTTTCCGAAGTTTTACAAACATGAACATTTGTCACCAAATACGTCAACATAGTGTTAGCCATATAGTTGGTGATGAGGGTGTGAAAACTCTCTATTAATTGTGTGAATTGTACTATCTCATACCACTGACAACACTGTTGAATAAATTCTGTTTATTTCTTTTACTTGTATTCCAATATGACATTTTTGTCTTTGACAGATGCTTTCTGAAAGGTGTAAATTCATCTTTTGAAACCAAGTGAGGTTCGAGATCCACAAAGTAAACTGGACATTGTGTAACTCATTGGATCCATATACATGTGGGTCCTGCGAGTTGATGTCGACTCTCTTCGATATTGCCTCACTTCCGCTGCAAGACGATTGGGTGTGAGGAGCAAGCTGTACATTCGGCCTTCGTGGCAACTTATCCATCTTGAGCTGTATGTAAATAATGTATAAGGTACAAAACATGACTGTCCAAAGTTGTATATTATCGGAATCAACCATCAGCAAACTTTTACCATAGTCTCTGCTGTGGCTACTTTAAAGTTGTAATGTTAGAAGAACCTTTCTTCTACTGCCCCTTCTTATTCCCTATTACAGTATTATTCTAATGCTTCACCCAAATAACTTGATAGAATTACGTAATCATCAAATTCCAGTTGTTGATAGTTCTTGCATGTGATATAGATTACAGTTTTCCAGATTTTAGTCCATTATCTGAATAATATTATGACTTTTTTCTTTATGAAAGAAGATACATAACAGCTGCTAACCAGCATACCTGTTGAGACGTAGTGTTGCCACTTTTCAGTGATTTGCCTAGGAATTAATTCTGCTTCTTTCTTCCAGATCTACCAACTCACCACAATGTGCAAATATTCGTAAGAATATATGAGTAATTTAAAATTGAATAGACGTCACAATATTTAATCTGTATGATCTGATTAAAGCAAATGATCGTTTATATTTACCAATAACGATCAGTATTGTTTTCTGTATTTTAATTATGTTCAGTGTTGCCAAACCTGACAACAGTGATAGTCTTATAAATCCCAGATATATTATGCCTATCTGCTGATATATTTCAAAATGTAGCTCTAAAAGAAATCAGGTATTACTGGAATTTTATTCATTATTGCTGTTTGAAATATTGTGTTCCCTAATTTTTTTTTTTTTCAGATACAAAACTGTGTGAATTTTGCACAATAGTTCGTCTTTATTTTACTAGCCTTCTTATTTTGCACGTGCGTCACAAGATGGTGGCATGATTTCCCTGTCTTTTTTTTTCTCAGTTTCCAAGGAGAAATTCCCTTCAACCATTTCAGTCACCTACACTATATCACAGTCTACTATATACAGTCGCGAAGCTCAATATGTAGTAAAAATGCAAACATGTATAGTTGCCCACCACTAGGATTGCTACTATCGCCTCATCATCGCAGATCTCTCTCCTAGCAGCCGACAAAATATGTTACACTTTCGTTGTCGTGTTCTTTTGGAAAAATTAACACCTTCCTTCCATTATTGAAATATTAAATGCATAAAGTTAATTTATTATTTTAATGAAGTATATTAAATTCCACCATAAACTCGAAGATACCTGCAAGAAATAGGTTAATATTATTTTTGTTTGTGCAAAACGAACTGAAATTTACTATAATCGTTTCACTCATTCAAGATTATAGCGATAATTAACTATGAAACCAATAAATATTAATTTTTATTTCCCTTTACAACAATAATAATGGAAATATGAATTAATGGAGTAACTTACGTGTACCGGTACTTGTAGTGTAGGCTTACGTAGTTAAAGTGGGATGAGGTTAAGCAATAATAATCACACCAGAATTGGAAATAAAACGTGATCAATAAATTTTATTGTAACAGACTTTTTCTACATCTCTAGTAAAGTAACAGATAAAAATAACAACAAAATTAACAGCTATAATTAAAAACATATCCTTTGAAAAAAAAGTAGGCCTAAACAATAATAATCCCACCAGAATTGAAAATAAAACGTGATCAATAAATTTCATTAAAACAAACTTAATTTTTCTACATCTCTAGTAAAATATTATTATTCCAATTATTGTATTTTAGCCATTAACATTTTCATTACAACCAATAACGAACATTTCACAAGCATCAATGTGAAATACGCAACGAGCTAGCACTCGATGGAAATACGACACAGTCCAAAGTCGACCGTGGACAGTCTATTGTTTCTAGTTGCTAACCGCTTGGAGCGCTTTATCACGAGATTTGCAAAAAATCACCTCAAGCTTCGCGACTGTATATAGTAGACTGTGACTATATCTTCACATGCAGGATTTTTCCTATATATTGTTGACATTATAGTAAGTTAATAAATTAGTGCCTACTCATCATGGGCAAAGAAATTATTGATGCAGTTCCGGTATCAGACCAAAAAAAAAAAAAGAAACTGAGGTTATCTACATTCATATGCTTCAAGCACAAAGCTACAGAAGTGAATGGGAGAAACAATCATAATTTGACACTAGTCCATCCACTCTTAAGTGATCCTAACATAAACAAACCCCAATTGTATTCTTCCGCCATTTGCGCTGCAATTACTGTCACATTGACAGGGAGCATGTGTGAAGCACATAATTATAGCATGTGTTATAAGTACAGTATATTAGGGTAATAAACGAAGTAAAATACAAATACATACTCTACATAGAATTAGTTACTATTAATAGTATTAATAATAAGTTAGTAAGTTTTAGCAGAACAATTAATAGTTTAAGTATCAATTATACAGTATATTATATACACGGTGAGAGGGCATAACATTGAAAAAAGTGCTGTGATCGCATTGTGGCACCATTATTAAAAAACTGTCCTTTTTTCCGTTGGCAGACCGTTGATTAAATTTGAAGTGATTGTTGCCAATGTTATTCATATGCTTTTCATTGTGCGTTTAAATTCATGTACTCATTTAAAGAGTTATGAATAAAATTTACCGGGAGTTACAACCTTACCAGTTTTTGTTGTTTCTTTCCGAGCACTATTAATGCTTGTACACGACACACCGGTAAACTCAGACATTAAATTCACTATCTCTTTTATCGGAAGTTCTGGATATTTTTCACTGAACTTGTGAAATACATTTAAAATAACTGTTTTTTAACACTAGTCAAAGGTTTGCTGACTTGTGTTTTACAAATTTAGTTGGCGACACAGCAACAGAAGATTCAGCATCTTCAGCCATTTTGTTATGCGTCATTCATATGCAATAAACTATTTTAAATTGTAATTATTGATCTCAGAGTGATTAGGTACATTTTATAATCATTTCTATGTTTTGGATATTATTATTTCAATTACGGAAGAATAACAATTATATTCAGGGGACATATTTTTAATTCAATGAAGAGATCTACTTTTTTCACGCACTTATTGCTTATACATTGTGCTTCGGTGTCATAACCAATGAAACGCGAGCTGGTCACATGGGTTTGTTTTGGCGCGGATCACTTTAATGAGTGGATACGGTATAATAAATAGAATGATTACATGATTCATGTCAGTGACATTCATTATTCTAATTCAGTTGAGAAAGTCTTTGAAACTGTGTCACGTAACAAAGAAACAATGCACTTAAATTTATGTAGGCCAATGTGCTAACCTTGAACCTGTAACAGGAGGAAATGGAATCTGCACTTGTGTATCTTAAGTAGCTCTCTGACACTGTTATTGTGTAAAATTATGAATTATGCGATGCTTTTATGTCAAAATCATTTTTCTGTTGTATAATTACTATAAACAGATTGGCAACAGTGATTAAGTTAAATGTGGCAATGTCTATGTTAGTTTCAATAACATCCACTCTTTCTTTGCATCTTTTCTCTACTAACTTGACACTTGTTATGTTTCTTCTTTCATAATGCGAAACACAATCAATAAAATCAGCGTACTCATTTTTATTTTCTTTTACAAATCAAGATGAATTTCTGACATAAGAATGAAGATACCCTATCGATACTAGAAGTGATTGCACTAATTTTTCAGAAAGATGAGATTTCTCAAAAAATGGAACACGATTCTACATGAGGTTATCATATTTAAATAGAAAGGTTGCTTCAAAAGTAATGCCTCCTTCACCCACCCCATTCTGGAATATTGCTGAACGTAGAAAAATTAAATTTATATAGTTATGTCACTGTTCTGACCTGCATTCATTTCCCCTGCAACATTATCCCTTTATTATTTTGTATACTTTCTGTAAAGGTAAGCGTTCACTACATCGTATCGCACTCCTCGTACAAATCGCACGCAACGGATATTTTAAGTGCAGTGCGTTCACTGTAACGGCTCCACCTCATCGCCTCATCGGATTCCTCTTTCAGCTGTTTAAAACATGACGTCGTACGATATTGACATTGCTGAAAATAGAGTTGAGGTTAGGTCTACAGATGTGGACAAATTATTAGACTAAATGAATTATATGTGCAACGAAGCTGTATTTATCGGTAGAAATAATTAACAAAAATGTATTTTGCACAGATATGATGAACAGAAAATTGAGTCTGGAGATTACTAATATTTTGTGAACATTCCCTTATTCTTTATTAACACGTTGATTTTGTCAGGGATGCTGGAAACCAAAGTTTGACACTTTCTTTGAATATCAGCATCATTTAGCCAGATATCAGACAGTGCTTAAATGAGTCCATGTTTTGTTGTGAGCCTCTTTTTATTCACTTTCTTCTTCAGTATAGATCACAGATTTTCAATTTCATTCACGTCCGGTCTTCTTGCAGGCCATGGGAGAATATCTTCTGCAGTATATAATTAAAACACCAGTAGTACCAACATAACCAGAAAAAATATACTTAAACATTGGAAAAACATACCAGAAGATGTAAACAATCATATTTACAACAGTAGAGACCCTGTGAATTATACTGATAGTTGATATGACGAATTATATTATGTTTCCAAGAAAACGTTTTAATCTAATAATTTGTCCACGTCTGTATTAATTATGAGTGTTAGCGAATAAGAACATGTAATTGCTTCATGCGTCTTAATTGAAGAGGAAGAAACGAAAGAAATATTGGTTACATAATATATATGTAAGAAATTACTTGATTACTGTAATGGGAACGCCTCAAATTATATAATTCTTCGCAATTTTCTACAAGCGAAATAAGTTTTCCGTCTGCCATTTTGGCGCGACACTGAACATGGCACAACATAATAGTAACAGTTGAGCAATTCAATCAATCAATATTCCCATCATTCCTAGGTGGAACATAGGCTCTCAGAAAGCTACTCCATCTGACTCTATTCCTGGCCAACTCCTTGATCTCACTCCATGTCTTCCCCATCGTTTTTGCTTCTGTGAGAACAGTTCGTTTCCATGTTATCTTGGGTCTGCCAATTCCTCTGCTGCCCTGCGGGTTCCAATCCAGTGCCTTCCTGGCGGGGTCATCTGGAGGTCAGCGAAATGTATGTCCCAGCCATCCCACTTCCTATGCAGAATTTCAAGTTAAACTGGTTTTTGTTTAGTTGTTAACCATAGGTTTCGTTGGATATCTGGACCGGCCAGAATATTTTTAATATGTTTTTCAAACATCTATTAATAAAAACTTGTAGTTGATTGATAATAGTTTGTTGTTTTCCAGGTTTCACAGCCATATAAAAGCACGGATTTGACATTTGTGTTAAAAATTCTCAGTTTAGTATTTATTGTATAGGCAGCACTCTTCCATATAGGCTTTAGCAGCCCAAAGGCATATCTTGCCTTCTTTATTCTTACTCTCACATCGCTATCTGTACCACCATTCTGGGAGACTATACTGCCTAGATATGAGAATTCCTTCACATTTTCAATTACGCCGCTGCTTAGAGTTAGAAGAGTAGGTTGATTGGTACCTATGCGCAATTCTTTGGTTTTATTAATATTGATTTGAAGACCCACCTTCTGTGCTTCCTTTTCCAATTGTTGCAATTTGGCTTTCTTATCTTTAAAGGAATGAGCTAAGAGACAGATATCGTCCACATAGTCTAGATATTGAGCAATTAAAATTGATTTATTAAAGAAGGCCATGATCGCACGCATCGGAAAAGTTGCTCATTTGAGAAACGTGAACGGATTTGCCGAGAGGCGATGCGTGCGATACGATGTAGTGAACGCGGTTACATAACAATTACAGCAAAGATAGTCTTTTTCCGATTCGCGCGATTCGTCCGATGAGTGCGATACGATGTAGTGAACGCGGTTACATAACAATTACAGCAAAGATAGCCTTTTTCCGATCCGCGCGATTCGTCCGATGAGTGCGATACGATGTAGTGAATGCGGTTACATAACAATTACAGCAAAGATAGCCTTTTTCCGATCCGCGCGATTCGTCCGATGAGTGCGATACGATGTAGTGAACGCGGTTGCATAACAATTACAGCAAAGATAGTCATTTTCCGATCCGCGCGATTCGTCTGATGAGTGCGATACGATGTAGTGAACGCGGTTACATAACAATTACAGCAAAGATAGTCTTTTTCCGATCCGCGCGATTCGTCTGATGAGTGCGATACGATGTAGTGAACGCGGTTACATAACAATTACAGCAAAGATAGTCTTTTTCCGATCCGCGCGATTCGTCTGATGAGTGTGATACGATGTAGTGAACGTGGTTACATAACAATTACAGCAAAGATAGTCTTTTTCTGATCCGTGCGATTCGTCCGATGAGTGTGATACGATGTAGTGAACGCGGTTACATAATTACAGCAAAGATAGTCTTTTTCCGATTCGCGCGATTCGTCCGATGAGTGCGATACGATGTAGTAAACACTTACCTTTATGCTCTGTTTTAGTGCTGTGAAGGTTGAAATTTGAGTCAGTTCATAACAGCACCAGTATCAGAGAAGTACTGTCCTTTAAGTTTGTATTGTTCTGAACCAGACAGATAGAAGATTCAAGACCTTTTTTATGATCAGTCTTCAATAAAATATATGAATATATGAGATTACTATATTTAAAAAATAATGGGCTGTAGTTACCTCATCTTTTATCTCTTCAATGCTAGCCATATTGTTGCAACTAGCCCATGATATAAAAATGTGACACAGTGTAACACTGCATATCATAGAATAGTTAATATAGATATATCATTAATCTATAAAATATTTTCTTCAGAGTATATTTTATCGTCTATCACTGCCATAAAATTTATAGTTGTATTATGCAGTCACATAAAATGGTATATCGATATGAAGGGCGAGTTTTTAAAATGTACGCTCATTTATTACGTTTGGAAATTTTGTGCACTGTTGGTGAACGTTATCCCTTACAAAACCTATTTGTTGTTACCAGTGCTTTTTTTCTGGAGAAAAGTTTACCGGAACTCTATCACTCGATCACATTATACAACAAAATCGTAAGCTTAAAAATATTAGGCCTACATACCTTATATTACAATGAGTTCCAAACGGAGCTCATCGATTTTAAGCATAATGGAAATTTTGCGAGTTCGAGCTATAGTTTCAGGATCAATAACGGAAGATGGCACCACTCGATTGCATGAGATACTTTTGCAGCAACGATAATAATGAGAAAATGTAAACTCTTGGACTCGGCAGAGGCGGCAATTTTAATTTTCAATTTCGCTTATAAAATATATCTCGTTGGAATTTGTAATGGCAAGAAGTTTACTGGAACGTGTTCCCAACCGTTCCGGCTGAAAAAAAGCGCTGGTTGTTACACATTCATACATTCTTTAACATTCCTTCACATGAAGCCACTATCTGCATGCGATGTGCACATGTTCAGGAAGCATACAGTACCTCTCCAAGCAGATTTATGTGAGATTAGCAGGAAAGTTGTATGAAAGCATTCGAAGTTTGTATCTATTAATAGTAGTTTTGAAATGAAATATTCTTACAAATATCAGGATTTTATCATGTATGATGAATCGCAGCTAACATGTTGCTTTACTATTGTTACTGGAAGCAAGGGACATGTGTAACAGTCCCTTAGCCCTAATTTCGCAGAAGAATTTTAACATGAGAGGAAACTTCCAATTCAAAAAGAGGTTTTTAACAGTAAAAAAGAAATAAAGAATAACAGTTAACACAGCTGGCTGAAAGACTTCTTTTACAAAGGCATTTGTCTTAATGGTATGTGTACGTGAATGACCACAAATATTATCAGAAAATGCAGGCTCTAAATTTCTAAAATTTTATAAGGAAATGAACTCACAATTGGACAAAAATTACAAGGTACCACAACAAGACTTATTAGAACTTAAATATCTGATAAAAGTAAAAAAGGTTCCTAGTAATATTTTTCAAATCAGTTTCAGCAAAGTATGAAAAAAAAACAAAATAATCCTTCAGTTACATCATTTGGTAACCATAATATTGTTATGGTCTCTGACATCTTTGATATTTTTCCTGAACGTAATAAACACTTATTTCTGAAAAGTAGACTACTCTCAGACATGTAGAGTTGTTTATCTTAATACAATTATTTTTTTATCTGTTCTATATAAAATATATTAAAATTTACATAATGTTTTATGACCTAAATTTTCTATTTTCAAAGAAATAGGCATTATTGTGGTCTACGTTTTGCATAAATGCATGTTAAATCAATGTAAAAAATTTCAGAATTCTACCTCTAATGGTTGTGGAGTTATGAAATAATATGTGTGAAAATTGTCAAATTTTGGAAAATTTAATTTAAAGTAAAAACTGAATTCTAAAAAATATTATTAGTAACCTTTTTTATACTTTTATCAGATATTTAAGTTCTAATAAGTCTTGTTGTGGTACCTTGTAATTTTTGTCCAATTGTGAGTTCATTTCCTTATACAATATTAAAAATTTAGAGCCTGCATTTTCTGATAATATTTGTGGTAGTTCACATACATATAACCTTAAAGCATTTGAATTTAATTTACTTTGTATGACATTCCACAAAGCTGTCTTAATACATTTTACAGTTTACAAAAAGCATGGCCATTTAATTTGTGCATTTTCTAAAGAAGGAAAAAACATGTCTTTCCATTGTGCCCCCCCCCCCCACCCTTCTTTATATGCCTACGTCTTTTTTTTTCTGTCAATGCTAATTTCGTAAGTTTATACTCTTTTTCATGAAATAATAAAAGCAGCGAAATCTGCAATATTTCTCTCTTATGTTTGTGTATTTATATATACATGAAAATGGAAGAAAGTATTTATTTTTTTGATTTCATATTTTTTGTAAATATACTGGGTGTTCATTTCAAAGTGTGTCATGACGTCACTGTTGTGAGTCAGCGATTTGAAGCGAGTTTCAGCTTTTATGTCAGAGAAGTTGCCTATTAATCAAGGCGTTCAATCTGAACTTGAGAACATGTACGGTATAACTTGAACATCGTAGCAACAGATGGCGGTCTGTAAAGTCTGTGTGCTACCATAACCTCTTTCGAACTGTGTTTTGCGCGGGCAAGTCGTACGCAGGGTATTTGCTATCATCAGTTGCGTACGGCAACATTCCACAACACAAATCAAATGCTCCGTGTCCATGTTGACCGTCGAAGTTAATGTCAACAAATACGTAAGTAATCGTCGTAACCCTCTCCCCATATCCCGACAGTAAGAAAAAACCCACCTCAGTACGTGTTTCCAAACAGTTCACATTCCTGCCACTACCAGTAAGTACTCTTCAGAATGAACGCCGTACTTGCCAGGCAACTTCTCTGGCACATAGGTAATACACCTCTGCGGAAGTGTAGGAAGATTGAATTCTCTAGGCTCATCGGCTAGTTACATGACGGCATACAGCGAGCCATGACACACTTTGAACTGAACACCCAGTATTTCATGTAAGAACAAATAATTTTATTGAAAACTGTCGGATATAAACACTAACTCTATCTACACAGCATAAACATTCTTTAGTTGTAGAAATGATGTAATGAAAAGTGTTGGGATAATACATGCGAATATTTTTTGGATGATAAAGGACAATAAAAGAACTTAAAAATCTCTTATGTATATTGGCACATTTTGTAGTGTTTTTATGCATTGCAAAATTGATACGTTACTAGGTTTAATAGCATCATGTTTATTAAGGAAACAACAAAAATATATGAACAATTAATTACCTCTCATTGTCGTACATACGAAGCACACACTTGTAAAAAAAAATATTGTATTTGTGTGATCTTTCAAGAGATGATAGTGAAGAGATTGGTAGAAGACTGATAGTCATCTCATTCTATGAGAATAACGTGCTTTTAGGATAGAGTGAGTGTGAGAATTCAGTAAATCTCTTCGTGCTTCATTTAAATACTTATATAAATGATTGCACATTTCTTACTAAAGCAAAATTTGTTCAACAACTTTTTGCATTAAGTATCTTACTTATAATTTAATTTAAAAAATGAAATTGAAAAATTTCAGATGTAAACAAATAAACATTTTAGTGATAAAATTGAAGTTGGGCTTCCATGTACGTGCAGTGAAAATGATTCATTGAAGTCTTCAGATGGCAAAGGGGCAAGGTTCATACCTTACTTTCAATTACCAACAATGGTTTTGTTAAAGTTTCGTAGATTATGAGTTAGGTCTCTCTTTGTACTAAAAATAATAATTTAATAATCTGAGTAACTAAAAGAATTCACATGTTCAATAATTTATTTATTAATGCATATTTTATTTCTGACGTCATTTCATTGAAGAAAATCTGTAAGTTTCGTTATTCTAGTAGATATCTCCATTTGAATCGTCTTTACTACCTACTTGAAATTAAATATAGCATGTTGGACTTCATAAGTAGTGACGAATAGAATTTAATCATTGGAAAAAGCATTGTATCTAAATTTAGATGGTCTTGATCATTATCACATCATAGAATTCTAGTCTCCATTTTACACTCAACTTATTCATTCAAATTATTTATTAAATTACATGAATGTAACGTGTTAGTAACTTTTCACTACAATTTATCTTGTTGTTTGTGTGAAAATAAGCATGGCTTTGATAATACAGTAATAGGAGAGAATTTAGAATAAGCCACAGTAAATTTTGTGATGATTTTTTTTTTCCAAAATACTTGTTGCTTTGTGTAGACACAAAAATAATAATAATAATAGTAATGAATCTTTATTGGATAGTGAACTATTGACTGAACTAGGTTGTAATATTGAGGTAACTAAAGCAATCTTTTATGTGATAAGTACCGATTTTTACTGTTTAGATACATCATTATCTATATAGTCCATGACAGGCTTTAACATTCTTTTTCCTTCAAATTGAGGGGTGTTTTCACAAAACTCGTTATCTACAAAATCTTCTTTTTTTTTCAAGACAACTCTTTTCTAAAATACACAACTGTAGATACCGAGTTTTGAAAAATCTCTTTTATTTAAAGATCAATTTACTGATATACTTACCAACTTTAGCTCAATTCTTATAGCACCATTGGATTCTCCTGACCCAAAAACATAAGGATACGCTAAAACCTCAAAATCGAAAAAAATGTAGATAACGAGTTTTGTGAAAACGCCCCTCAATTGTAAAGAACTATTTTCGCTTTCTCAGTTGAAATAAATTTTTTGCGAAACTGTGTGCGAAAATGATCAGGGAATGATAAAAAGAAGTGTGCTCACTGTTCTTGTGTTTGGATAATGGATAATGTTTTTTTTTTTTTTTAAGTTGGAAATGCGTAAAGATTTTTTGACAAAATATTAGATTAGATGTTACTGTTTCCAGGCTAAGAGAACTTGGAGGCATTTAAGTAAAATCTTGGCACACGGAATGGATGCTTCATCTAGGCCAGGCATGTCAGAAATCAGACACTGAAAGTGCGGTGTATGTGCGCGGAACGCCGGTCTGTGCAAATAGCATCATTCACGTGTTGCTCTTACCAGTTCTTAGCGGGAGGGATGTACAAGAATCAATTCTGCGCTTCTAGTGTTCAATTAAATTGACATTTGGACATTATAAACATACTTAGCAGAAGGAAAAAACACAATTATTGTCAGTGTCTATATTTGACAATAATTGTAACACAAGAAACAATAGACTTACTCAGTTACAATTCACAAAGCAGCCGTTTGTAAAGTATCATTTATGTACACGATTTGTAAACAGTATTTGAAGAAAATATAAATATTGCAGTAATTTCGAAACAACAAAAAACGAATACAGTATTTCATTTTACATAGTAGGTACTGATTATTTCAAAGTAATACTCTTTCATTGTTCCTCAAGCATTATTGGGACCATTGGTGCACAAATGTTAAAGAAAATATTTTACTCCCAATTACATGCAATAGGACATTGTGAAGCTTTTACACTGGAATCATTTTTCCTTGCTGTATATTAAAATAAATTCACATTATTATTAATAAATTAGATAAATTAAGCTTGAATTTAAATTTATATATAGTTTATTTGGAAAACGTTGAGAGCAAGTATCAGCAAGTTGGGAGCGTTACTGAATTGAGTTAAAAGAGTACTTCACAAGCTATGAAGCGAGGACATTTTCTTTATGTCAGGTTTAAAGATTTATTAACGTAAGTATATTAAGATAATATAGTAACGTGAGATGGAAAATTCACCATTATATATTATTTTTCGAGAAAATTATTTCGTTTTACAAATAGTTGCTTTCTTCCCTCCCTTACAACCTCAAGACCCTAATATGTATTCTTCATTCAATATTCTCATCACTTATCAGCTTATCAAATAAAAGTTGTAAGTCGTCTAACCATTGATGGCTGTGTTAGTACAGACTCCAAAACAACATCATTGTCATGTTTGTCTTGCCGTGAGAGTACTGATTAAGAAATAAGAGCTGGCGAATATCATATTTTGAGAACTTTACTAATCTGATTTAAATTCTCACATCACTATTAGGTCCACATGATATGATGAAAGCCTTTCATTTTAAAATAATTACTATTGGCTGAGGAAAACATCATAACAGTTACGTTATATGATTCGTGATTTCTCTTCTTCGTTATATCTGTGGACCCCTCACTTTATTTTTCATAACGCATTCACAATCACAGCTCAATGAGCACCCGTACTGATCTGTGTCACTGAAACCAAAGCTGTTCTGCACTGCAGGTAATGTACAGCCCTGTCGCATTCCCCTCCAAGCCAATTCGCTCCCTCCAGGTAGGGGAATAGGAACTGCACATCGCACAGAGACCAGTGCACAATGTGCAGGGTTTTGACATGCCTGATCTAGGAGATTGGACTGGAATGTTATAGCCTGTCGCACATATTATAACAGTGGATAAGAGTAGCAAATCATGCTGCTCGCAGGAGAGGTGGTCACAGTAGAATAATAATTGTTAGAGAGGAATAAATTTAGGACAGTTATTTTAATACAAACATCACTGTCTCAGAATATATATAAATACGCTATTCCAAAATCAAAAGTGTACATATTTCTATAGACTAATTTTAATTGTCTGAAACATTATAGGAACAAGTTTATTAAAATATCACATGTCTAATTTTTTTAGGTACTGGTAAATGTCAGAGAAATGATTATTTACATTGTATGACTTTATTTGATACTTCTATATTACATTTGATAGTAATCAGTTATAT
This sequence comes from Periplaneta americana, assembly GCF_040183065.1. Lineage (NCBI taxonomy): Eukaryota > Metazoa > Arthropoda > Insecta > Blattodea > Blattidae > Periplaneta > Periplaneta americana. The sequence goes on along the minus strand of NC_091119.1, from coordinate 10,994,918 downwards.
AAGCTTTATTTAGCATAATTGTATGTCAGTTTTTTTGCAAATGTTTGTAACTCTACTGCAAAATCTAAGATTTACATAGAATAAAATGTACATAACAGCATTAATATTCAGTGAAGTTTGTTCCAAATATTGGTTGAAAATTATTTTCATAAACACTTGTCTCATTTGTGATTATATATGTTTTTTTTTTTTAATTATATATTAATAGTGCTAAAATATATGTGATTTTTCAGGGTCAAAAGACGATACTTTCGTAAATATTGTAGAATATCATTCCAGGTCTCATGTAAAAAATGCAGACGTTACTCAAGTTTGTCACATATCTATAATATATCTCCGCAGTGGCTGTTTTGAAATGGCATCTGTTCAACTCTGAGCTATTCTCAGCAGCCAGAACTTCACAGACTATATTTCTTTATTTAATTTGTGTTGCAAATACTGAAATAAAGTTAATTTTTCAGTGTCAGAATCAGCTATTCTACAGTATTCTTCTTGATGCAGTCAGCAAAGTTTTATCATACGATGAAAGAGTGATGGAACGGAGAAAAATTCTCTCCGGCGCCAGGATTTGAACCCGGGTTTTCAGCTCTACGTGCTGATGCTTTATCCACTAAGCCACACCGGATACAACTCCGACGCCGGTTAGAATCGTCTCAGATTAAGCTCCAACTCTTGGGTTCCCTCTAGTGGCCGCCCTCTGCACTACGTCATAGAGGTCTATGAACGCAGGACCGAAGTCCACACACGTAGAGCTGAAAACTCGGGTTCAAATCCCGGCGCCGGAGAGAATTTTTCTCCGTTCCATCACTCTTTCATTGTATGATGACGCAGAATATCTGCATGGAAATATCATATGTACTTCGGTACATTAAAATAATATAAAAGTTTTATCAGCAAATTTATTTAACTTGTGGAACTTTCACATGCTTGATATTTTCTCTTTTCCTTCCCTTCCACTCCACTTTTCTTCTTCTTTCAGATACAGATTTCAAAATGCTGTAGTGATAGGACCTCTTTCTATCATAACATACAGAAAAAAATTCCCAGAAAATTAAGATTTATCTTAGTAGTATTCAGAATACTATGAGGACCGGGACTCTTAAACTATCTAGTACGACCAGCACTGGTCGTTTTGACCCACACGTTTTATCGTCAATTTTTCTCTTATTAGAAACTTTTATTTGAGATAATATCTTACTACAGACTTAGGGCCATATTCATAGACATTCTTAGCGCAGGCTTCCGGTGGATGATCAACAAACTATCATTTTTCGTATTCATAAACCAGTGTTAGCGATATGATATGATATGAATCCTGTACAAGTAATCAGTCGATAGCCGGGGCTAGTTTAGCACGCTCGTACCGTGGGCTAGCGAAATGTCTATGAATAGCACCCTTAGTGACTGTAATTAAAGAGTTGAGAGTTAATTTCAGAACATAATTTGAGACCAGTATTATACACTCTAATTCGAAAAAAAAAATTATATTATGTTTAGATGAAAAAATTTGTTTTATTAACTGTATATTACTACTAGCATATTAATTCTACCATTTCTCAGATGCAATTCTGTTCTTATCGCCATTTGCAATGAATTATTCATGTTCACTCTATTTTACATTAAATATTTTAGAAATAAACATTTTGTATTTTTTGAATGTGTCGTTTATTGGTTATTATTAGAGCCCAGATGTTTAGGCATTTATTTTGGTTAAAATAGGCAAGCATATAGGCACTAAAAATAGTAAAAATAGGCTATGAAATAGGCATTTATTATTCATGGAAAAAGACAAAAAATAGACAAATACTTAATAAACTATCCCATACGGTACTCACCTTCCTTGGTTACATGTCACAACAAGATGCTTTTTTAAGTTGTCAACTGTCATAGTCAGAGAGAACGTTCTTCATGGTGGAAAAAGATCTTTCTACTTCTACTGAAGTAATTGGAGCAAACTTAAAACAACTTATTTCAGAAGGACTGTCTCTACTTTCTTTCAGAGATCGGGAAAAACTGACTGTGTATTGTCTCAAAAAAGGGTTATGAGAAGGGATTAGAGACTTCAAAGTACGTGTAACTTGTGCGTGCAAGCGACAACAGTAACGGGACCTGGAGACTTGCTTTTAATACTTCCCTCATCCCCTTTCTTTCGCTGGCAAACCCCGAAGTGACCTGAGGGTTATACTGTTCAAACATCTTTGTTAAGTGACATAAAAGATGGAAATGGTAGTGGAGAAAAGTTTACGATTTCTTGGAAACACAATATGTATTGCTGGAGAATAAGACTCTCAGCAAATATTTGTGTGAGGTGAATATATATTTTTAATTTGCTATTACGTAATTAATGATAGGAAACAATGTTACAAGTGACATTGAAACAAGAACATATTTCCTAAGCAGATTACGTTAATTTATGTTTTTATCTGGAAAGATTAACATTTTCGGATAAGATATTGATACTGTATTGTATACTAAATTCTGAAGTAAGTTTTATATCAGTTTATGATTATCAGTCTTGATTTTTTTTAAGTATGTTTTCAGACTTTGTAAACAAAATATTTATTATTATTATTATTATTATTATTATTATTATTATTATTATTATTATTATTATTATTATTATTATTTAACGTAAGTTTAATGAAAAGGAGGCAGTTAAAATATCCTACATGCAGATATAAGTGATTATATTGACCCATTTAACTCGCGAGATTACCAGAAATAAGACAGTAAAATTTAAGAGTCCGTATGTACCATCCTTTCCCATTTTGTTTTGCTGTAGAAAATTATGAAAGGTTGACAAAAATAATACTAAACGTTTTTAGCTTTATTTATGACCTTATTTCTTGTTCATTGAGACAATGACAAATAACATTACCTTGTACTTGTAGGTACGTCTTTAAAAGACATTCTGTGTATGTCTTATTCCAATAAAATTGGAATGTTTATTGTCACTGCATGCAGGCAGCTACTATTTGTTACTTATATTGATAATAGTGAGAGCACTATTTGTATTCTGATTTGTTCCAAATAATACAGTTATAAAATATTTTTGTTACATCTGAGCTTGTAAGCAAACTATTTTGTAAAAAAATCCCTTCTCAAAAATTGTATTGGAAAGATTTTTGTAGAAAAAGAAGTAAGAATGTGATTCTTATTCATTTGTTTATATTAGAGAAGATTTGGCATGTGAAAATAACTTCTAATCAGAAACTTCCCTGAAATTACGAATATAGTATGAAATGACTTTGTTATCATACATTGGTGGTCATGAAATTTGATGTATATATGTAATTTAAAATAATTGCGACAAGATAGCAATAAGTTCAAATAAAGTAAAAGATAAGACATGAAGTTATTTGTGTATTTCGGAATAAGAAAGAAATCTTCTTTCTCTGTTCTCCAGTCTAGCTTGTCTCCTCTAGATACCAAAAGAATTATGGTATTAGTTACCTTCCTGTAAAATTAAATATCCTTGCGAGTATATTGAAAGTCACAAAGTTCTATGCTCTCTTTTTTTTTGGGGGGGGGGGGTACTGTAATATCACAGTTTAGTATATACAGTTACGAAGCTCGGGATGATTTTTTGCATTTCTCGCGATAGTTGCTAGCCGCTTGGAGTGCTCTGAGTACTAGGAACAATAGACTGATTGTGATCTAATATAGGCCGTAAGGCAGACCATGTGACTCGCTTAACCCGATTGCGAAGGGCGGCGTTTCAACCATATAAATTAATTGGAATGCATAAAGAGTAACATATATTTCTCTAAAATGTAGTGTAATTGCATTAGTAAAATTTAAAGCAATGATTATGAGACACTTCAGGCATAATTCACTTGCGAGTTAAGGTGTAACATTATTTTCGGTGTGAAAATTACGTTGTTCGTATGTGTGATAGGCCTACCTGCCTTTATTTCGGTAAAATATTGCGAAATTCTTGTACATTCATTTATGCACGATTCAGTAATTTTCAGTTGCACGGCATGGATATTTAGATATGTTGAAATTATAGGTTACAATATATTTACTGTACCAGTACTTTAATATTCGCATTTATACATTATAATTAAACATAAACTTACTATGATAACTTGTAAATGCAATTTGTTTCTATTTCAGTTGTATTTATTAGTTTCTTACGGTACTCCAATCTGAAGTCTGATTAATGTAATATGTTAGTAGGCTAAACTAGCACTGAGGTAGTTCCTTTGTACTCATACTCCTTCCATAATAATACAGATCTGTGACAGGTTAGGTTTCGTTAGTTTAGGCTTTTATTATGTCTTGCTTAACTGCACCTCCACAAAAATCTCTTGTAAATTCAACGATTTTTACTTCCGAAATCACAGGAACTACCTCAGCGCTAGTTCCACTGCTTTTTGAGTGCTGCCTTATTGGCCTTCGGACACTTGACTAAAGAACAGCTGTACTGCACTATATTGAAATATGGTAACCTCACAGCGCTATTACTAGAGTAACTAGATTCACAAAGTTTCCAATGCCGTGCCATTATAATGTATGTTATGTCATATGGAAATTATAGGTTATGTTTATTATATTTAACTTATATTCCTGTATCCGCAATTATACATTATAATTAAGCATAATGTCATGTATGATACTCCGCACATATAATTTGTCTGTATTTTAATACTACAGTTGAGTACTGAATTATTGTATTTATCTACTACCTAAGAGACGAAGTAACAATCATACGTACACTAATTTCATAGGAGTGGTATGGTAAATTTTCTATCTACAATTAAGAAAGGTAGATGTGCTAAATTAAAATCACAATATAAATTCTTTTTTATTAAACCTCAAAATAGCTTCCATTCTAAACTTAAAATGTTGATGTGAACAGATTGTTAACATGTAAAATTTTCTTCACATTAAAATAACACAGTTTTGTAATGTTTCTGCAACATATTATGCAACAAGAAGTAAACGGAACTTCTGGACACATTACACAAAATAAAACTTAGCAATGATACGCAATAAAGTTATAATATAATATTTCACTGAGATCCATACACTGAAATAGAAAACCCGAACATACATTATCATCTGCTAGGGAAAGGGGTCTATGATGAGGCGATAGTAGCGGTCCTGGTGGTCAGCAACTATTGATGGATGCATATTTATTAAGTATTGAGCTTCGTGACTGTATATACTAAACTGTGGTAGTATTCAAATATAGGTAAATACAGAGTGTGTAAAAAGTTTCTCCTGATTTTGAATGCAAGAAATACTGTATTATTTCTTTATTTGTTCAACACCATGGTTGTCTGAAATGAACCATAACCATGACACAGTAATTCTAGTCACACTCAACATCTTCACAAAATAATAACAATAATACTACTGTAATTCTGGTACACGGAGTATGCTTGCATGAATAGAAATTGGGTGTAACTTTGTACATACTCGGTGGTATACAAAATCAGTGCAATGAAAAATAATTTGACATTTAACTATAACACATGATTCAGTCCTCTGTAGCAGCAAAATATTGAATACTGAAGTATTTTAAGAAAACTGTTCAGAGTTATCCTCAACACTTTAGTCTTAAGATATGTATTGCAAATTTCTTAGGCATGCAATCCAATTATTTCCATTCCTTTATAACAGAGATCTCTCTCTCTCTCTCTTCTTGAGGCATTTATGGCATTAGTTATCAAGATGAATAATGTATTTCAAAGGAGTTACTAATTATAAAGTGATTTCAGTAATGAAACTTGTTTATTTTTAATGCAATGTTCTTCCTAATTATTTCCAAAATGACATGAAAACATGCAGAGAATTACAACAATGTATTCACGTCAAGTATCTTTAAATTTTAAATTAATATGGATTAAAATTCTTTTTTAAACAAGTTTTAATATTACTATACAAAACATCAGTTATAAAACTAATGGATCTTCTTCATTTGACCAATGGTAACATACACCCTTTGACACAGAAATTGTCGCCCTCGGTAGCACAGTTGGTATAGCGCTGGCCTTCTATGCTCGAGGTTGTGGGTTCGATCATGGCCGAGGTCGGTGGCATTTAAGTGTATTTAAATGTGACAGGCTCATGTCAGTAGATTTACTGGCATGTAAAAGAACGCCTGCGGGACAAAAATTCTGGCACACCGGCGACGCTGATATAACCTCTGCAGTTGCAAGCGTCGTTAAATAAACCATAATTTGAATTTGACACGGAAATTAGTCACTTTTCAGAAACTAAGTCCTACTTCGGAATAGCTTGGAAATCATCGTTCACATGTGTGCATTTTACTTAGAGAGATTCAAAGCCCGATCTTTGTAATGACAAGAAAAAGCTCTATCACATTTTGTGATATATGGATACATCGCTGCTATGACTTGATTTCATCCTTTGATCTCGATGTTTAATATTATGCTAACCTGAACAACACTTAGACAAATTCATGCTACAGGAGAGCGACCATTTTCCATGTCAAAGAGTGTACATTCTTAATATAAATCTAGTGAAATATATTTACTAGAAACATTCCTGAAATATTTTGTACCATGCACCGGTTATTATTGATAGCACAGTATTTTGAAATTGTGATAATTATAGGTGAAAGTCTGTTTTCGAGATACTGATTTTTGAAAATTTTAGATTATTGATTACCTTAAAATAAATGTATTTCATGTTAAAACCATGTCTCTAGAAATCAATGAAAATGTTAGAGCATGATATATTATGAAAAATATATTACATATTACAAAAATTATTATTTAGTACATTATATCATGAAACATCAATCTTCTTGAACTTAGGATTCTTTCATTCACAGTTTCCTGCCCAAGGGCACACCTTTCACTGCAAACCCAGCATTCTCCAATCTTTCCTATTTTCTGCCTTCCTATTAGATTCTGCATATGATCCAAATATCTTAATGTTGTCTTATCATCTGATATCTTCTTCTACTGTGAACTTTTGTACCGTTCACCATTCCTTCCAATGCATCCTCCAGTAGTCAGTTTCTTCTTAGTGATCCAGCCAATTCCTTTTTCTCTTCTGCCTCTCCACTTCACACGTTCCATTCTTCTCCATATCCACATTTCAAATGCTCTTAGTCACTTCACTTCGTTATAATGTCCATGTTTTTGTCCTATACAATGCCACACTCCATACGAAGCACTTCATTAGTCTCTTTCTTAGTTTTTTTTTTTTTAATCTGCGGAGCTTCCTTTGCCATTGCTATCCTCATCTTGATTTCCTAGCAGCAGCTTATAATACTGTTCATAGTACACCCCAAGTATTTGAAGCTGTCCACTTGCTCTACTTCCTCATTTCGAATTCGCACGTTTACCTTCTTTATTTTTCTTCCAATAACCATGGTCTTCGACTCCAATTCAACTTTTCATAATATGTTGTAACTGACACCATAACATTTCATTTTATTTTTAGGAAAATCTGTAAAATTACACCAATAAATCTTACTACTGCTACTACTAATTATTATTATTATTATTATTATTATTATTATTATTATTATTATTATTATTATTATTATTATTATTATTATTATCCGAAGTAATAAATTCAAATTTTATTATGGACTGAAAATATCGGCTATAATTAAACTTTCCTGAGGAAATGTTCAATGTGAACAGATGCTCTTTTAATATAGGCCTATAAAGAGCAAATAGAATTTGGCTGATGTTGGCTGAATGATGTTACTCTTTCAACACAAAGGCCATATAACCTCTGATTTTATTATCATTCTGGGAAATTGACTTCGAAAATAAATTAGGGTTTATGAATTGGCAGAAGAAGATTCGTTGCTATAGCATAGAACAGCCATTTTCAACTGGTATAGTAAAGGTTGTCGTATAAATTGGATAAATAAAAGTGAAAAGAGTAGTAAAAAAGTAAGTCCACAAAAGTCAACATTCAGTAAACACATTTCCTCTAAAACTGTCAAAATTCCCACCTGGTTTGGAACCACTAGTTTAGATTATATCAGTGTGCTGCAGGATTTAGCATATGGCATATCTGACTTCAAATCATGTGAAGAAATCTAATTTCTATTGCATGAAGAGTTACTTTCGTGACCATATTAACTTAAAACTCAATGTTTACTTTAACTCATATGCTATTGTTTTTTGTTTGTGTGGTATAGACATGTAAGATTAAAAAAAAAAGACATTAGAAAGTGTTTGTTTTTCAACTGTTTATTTTTGAAACTTATAGAAGTTGTTTTCAGCATTATTACGAGCATTATGTCCTCCCTCCCTCAAAAGAACATTCTTGTTACGTATTCCAGGACATTCGAAAGTATAGTATATATTAAACTGAACATATTGAGATCATTGTTTATTCTAACAGTTGGATAATATAATTGAAGTCCATTATGACTGATTTGTTGCTTATACTGGTTTTTCAGAGAAATTTTAGTATTTACTAATATGTAAATGGAACTGAATTAACTTACATTTGATTTGCAAAGCATGTTTTATACATTGTATAGTTGCCATTGCTATTTATGTTAACAGTTATAATACGTGCCGTGTGTAATTTTTATAACAACTTTTCATTGTGTTCGAAAATGTTTGAGCCAAAATGTACGACTTCAGATAATGTTGTCAAACCTGAAGTTTTGGAAGTATGTACCGGTATAGCTGAAATGTCCTTCAAGGACAATGTATGAGTAATACAGTATTGTGCAATAAAGCTAGACATTAGATGTTATCTAGTTTACGGGGACCATCTTTACACTGTGAAAGTTACACAGTAAGAAATGAATTTCAGATTATTTAATTTGAATGTAGAGTATAAATTATTTTTAGTGTGAGTGTTTATTTTAAATTCCAATGATAATGACTTGGCGTATTTTCTTTTGTTATTCTGGATTTCACTGCATTGTCTGTTATCTGATCTATCATGGTACTTAGAAAGATTTGCGTTACTGATAGAGTCAGAACACAAAGATTAATAAAAGATAAGATGAATTCTTTACTTCGAGAATATAAGTGCCCACATACTTTTATGAGTTTCAAGGTCATTTATTATGACATGTTTTCTGCAGCCTCTCCCATGTATGTCATAAATCATTCCTTAAATGTAATCGTGGTATGGTGAAAAATAATTCATTGTGAGGAAGCTTATCTCAGTTTTAATTGAATTTCTAATGATACAACATGCCTTGTATTAACCTACAAAAGTGTGGAATATGTTATTTAAAAAATCTTAACTGTACAGTAGAACCTCTATTATCCGTGGTAATGAAGGGGGTGGAGTGAATGGTTAATCGAAAAAATCGGATAATCTGTATCATATAAGGTTTTCATAAATTAAGTGCATAGATTAATACAGTTTTGTAATTTTCTCTGTGGTCTTCTGTTTTATCATTCTAGATAACAGATCAGACGTTCACTAATTTAAGTCTGATTTTCAACGACAAAACTCCTTATGACGGCTATCTGTGAAAAGATAGGAATAGTAGTCTCATGTTGTAGATTTACATACTTTATACACTTTATATATATTTTTTTCATTAAATCGTGCACAGTTGTAATTCCTATTTCGTATTCTGATGCGAGATGAATCACAGTTTCTTTTTTTCCAAACCATTCAATTACTTGTACTTTTTTCGTAGCACAACACGTTTTCTTTTGACACCTGTAGAAAACATTTTGCAAAGAAGTTAGACAGTACGGCCCCTTTAAGAGCAGACCATACTGTATAAGGTTAAAGGTTTGTAAAGAAAACACTCTGTAGAAAAAAATTCGTACTAATATAATGTGCATACAGTACTTCATATTTTTTCTACATCAAAAAAAAAAAAAACAAAAGAGCGAGAGAGAAAATCAGTCGGATAATCCATCAATCGGTTAATAGGGTGATGGATAATCGAGGTTCTACTGTATGTAGATTCGTTGATATTAATAGATTTTCATATGTTCAAGGACACTACTGAAAGTTTTATATACCTCTCCTCTTTAAACTTCTTTAAGGATTTTGAATGTTTTGCATTCTTCTGTTAAAATTTTTAAAATGGAATTTTTTTAATTCAAAATTATAGGTCCGTATCTTCTGATTCTAATCTTACAGAAATTTTTAGTTTTTAAAAACCTGTAAAATTAGTCTCTTTTCTTTTTTGAGATTTTTTTTTTCTCCAAAACCATTTTGAATAGACAAAAAAAACGGAGGATTTTTTTTTTCATTTCATTTATTATATTCCATAGATCTTACATGAGCAATGAAGCTTTAAGATGTGGAACAAGTCAAAATTTTACAATATTACAATTACAATTTTTACAGTTTTACAATTTTGTAATTTTCTACAAATTTTTTACAATATTTTGGCGAGATGTAGTGAGATGATGTGAGGCCCGAGGATTCGCCAAAAGGTTACCCGACATTTACCTTATGGTTGGGGAGGAGTATTGAGAACGCCACCTGAATTTTCTTCTTTAGTACATTTTCGTCAAAGTACTGAACTTCTAGAGCTCATGTCTTTTTTTTGTCCACTATAGACCTCTTTCTTATTATTATTATTATTATTATTATTATTATTATTATTATTATCATCAATTGTAATTTTTGTGGATTCTGACTTACCATCTTTAACCAACAGATAAACGCATGTAATAATAAACCAGAATGTAAACAGCAACATGCTAGAATACGATATCTTAAAGTAAATTGCAGTGACATCTTTGATATGGTAGGCAGAGGGGCTCAAGGCAGATATTAGAACAAAATAATGCTGAACCTTCGCTATAGAGGATTTCACATTAAGAAAAAAACTGTATAAGAAAAAAAAAACATTGAGCATATGGAGCTATTCCATCAAATGACCAGTTGCCATAGAAACACGTAGCTTGTACCGGGCAGAACTCTAAGCACAACCCACTGCCGTCATCCAGACTGTAGCGAGCTTGAAACACTTGGACACGTGCTTGGACAATGCCCCAAAGGCAAGCTGCTGATCAATGCTAGACTTGCTTTGGCGACATCGTTAAAAACTTTAAATTGGGAGATTCATGAGGAAGTACATTGTGTATCATCAGATGTTCTTTTAGGCGGGCAGACATTATTGCTATTAACGGACGCTTAAAACGGGCTCTTGTTCTTGACCCTACTATCCGTTTCGAAAGAAACCTAAATCAGGCCACCGAAGTTGATATTGAGAAGAAGTCCATATATGAACCTTGTCTGCCGTATCTTTCTCAAAAGTACAACGTCCCTCTTAAACAATGGTCCGTCATTGGTTTGCTGTTTGGCAGTAGAGGTTCGATTACAAAATTCACATGGAATTATCTTAAGGAACTTCACATTCCTTTTGATTATATAATGTCTATTCTTATAAATATTATCAAGGATTCTCTTCAAATATTACATCATCATCTCTATTTCAATTAATCAACTTATATTTGCCTTCATCAATTAACTTTCTTTTTTCTTTAATGTATCACATCACATTATATTGTACATGTTTATTGTATTCAGGACCCTTGTGGTCACTCAAATTCTTTGAGCTGATGTCTATAATTTAGAAATTTATTATTAAAGCCCATGAAACCAATCCTTTTTTCTTAACGTGGAATCGTGTATCAGCTTTATCTTGAAATGTAATAATTGTTTGATGTTTCAGAAGTACTTACACATCCCATCTCTAGGATATTGTTAATCGACCAATCGAAGTTAAAATTTACGAATAATCTAGCGAGTTTTCTGCATAGAGTTTAATATGATTTCAGATTTTCATGTATATAAATATTTTATTTCTGTGGTGTTCTGTCTTATTGAGGTACCGTAGTCTTACCTTTAACACCATAGACGAACTCTCTGGACTTGACAGTAGAACCTGTACGTAGGTTTGAAATGCAGAGAAGTAAATTTCCATAACTGCAAATTCTGAAAACTTTATCACAACCCAGTCACTGTGAATGTCAGGGCATCTTGCTTGGCCATTTGCCATTTTGATTAATTACTCGTATGGAACTCTTGCGTCTCTATTAGTAACGAAACTTCTTTGCTCTACTTTTGTAGACAATCAAGATTAGATATTGAAGAATCAAAAACTGATACCAATTTTAGAATTAAAGCTTTTGTTGACTTACAAGGAGAGGACACGCTCTGTATATCACAGAATTAAATAAGATTTTGTGACATGAAAGTACAAGACGTACTGTTTAAAGTCATACCTGGTATGGGTGGCCAATGACCCCTTGTTTTAAAAATATTGGCTATTGTTTGTGACATACTTCCGTTAGGTGTCTAATAGGAAAACATTAGACTGTGTAACGGCGTAGCTCATATGGTTGGATGCTGAGTTGTCATCCAGGCAACTTGAGTTCGAATCCTAATGTCTTCTCAATTTTTTAAAGCTTGATATTATTATTATTATTATTATTATTATTATTATTATTTTTTTTTTTTATTCACTTTCAGTTGTCAGCTCCTATATTCAAAGCCATGTTGAAACATGCGTGGTATGCATCAAAATTAATAAACGAATGAGAAGTGTTTGTGAATGTGAATGATATCTATTTCTCAGTAGAAGTGCGGAAAAATGTGTGAGACTGTGGACAACCTTCTTTCATTTGCTGTGCATGGTGCAGGAAATATGTGTTTTGTGTGTTTTTATGACATTTATCATAATGAATCGGGACACAATGAAGTGGAATAGAAACAGAACAGACACCGGTGACACATCTTACCTGCCTACATGAGCAATATTTCATTGTTTATCCTTTACAATACAATGTTAGCTAATTATAATTTGTTAAAAACATGATGAAGCGTTCAATACATTGAGAAATATGATATATATAAATAGATAACTGTGATCACAATATTAATCATTATTAAAAGAAAAAAAAAATAGGACCAGTTAAGATTCGAACTTAGGTTGTCTGGATAACAACTCAGCATCCAACCATATGGGCTACGCTGGTACACGGGCTAATGCTTCCCTATTGAGCACCTAATGGAAGTATGTCACAAACAATAGCCAATATTTCCAAAACGAGGGGTCATTGGCCACCCATACCAGGTATGACTTTAAACAGTACGTCTTGCACTTTCATCTCACACAATCTTATTCCATTCGGTGATATACAGAGCGTGTCCTCTCCTTGTTAGTGAAAAATCATGAAAGTTTTCACTTTCATCCTAATGAGAACAGCAAACAAGAAAGTTAAAATTAGCTGAAAAAATATAAAGATATGATTTGAATCATTGTAAAATACCAATAAAATGTTAATCAAATGACAAGGAAATGTTTAAAAAACGACTGATGAAACAAATTTTAACCATAAAATTTTGTTATTAAATTACTGAATATTATGATGAGCATTGTGCATTGAGTCTGCATGTTTTCTGCTGTGAACTCGATACATTTTTCTGAAAATTTGTAATAGTTTTAAATTGCTAGATATCCCGTCCATTCATACTTCTAGTGAATGTTTTTCTTTGTAGATGATAATCAGATGGGATCAGTGTTGCTGCATAAAACAGTAGTTGAATGTGGTAATGTTATTTTTTAAAATGTAATGGAACTGATGGATTAGAAATGGTACTGAAGCTACGATTTTAATTTTTGTACCATTATTAAGAAAGAAAAAGATTTCCCTATCACTATGTACTTTATGCATACATTTTCCTGTATACTGTACAGTAGATACCTTATATATCACGATGTACATTGTAGCATAAGATACTTTACTATTGTATAGTTTGATTTATTGTAAATACATATAAATAAGTTATAAAGGTATTAATATAAATTATTAAGTGTCTCTGTGACTGCTTATAGTAACATCCTCATTTATAAGAGTTGCTGGTCTCAAACACAAGAATGTAAATTAAAATGTAATTTTTTAATATTAAATTAAAAAGGTGATTGGCCCAATTTGACTACTCATTCGCCATCTCAATACGGAATTCATATTGAATTGATCATTAGTGCCCGTAAATGTTTCGATCATAAAGATAGTTGTCTCCAATTGTTTAAATTTCATATCATTATAAAGAAAAAAATTTACTTATATTTGTAGAATTACCACATTTTAATATTTACACATTCTAAATCACCTCCCATGCCAAAATTAAATGAGTGACAATTATGCCTATTGGGCTATTGTTGAGAAACCAAATTTCTACTATAGTCCCGTCACTCTAATTTCCGGCAGTCAATCACGTTGCAGGTCGGCTACATTTAAACATGTGCGTCTTGTGATTCGCTGATGAAGATGTTAAGCATTTCCTAAGGCTGGATAAATACTTAATATGTAATCGCTCGCCATTTTGGCTCTTTCGTTGGCGTTCGCAGAAAGCACACGAGGACGTTATTTGCCACTCAATTATTTGCTGAATTACAGTGTGTTTGATTTAATTATCATAGGAACTACGACATGATAATGTTCAATGGTGTGGCAAATAGATCCCTCGTCTGGTAGCTTGGCAACGAAAGAACAAAAATGGCAAATGATACTACCTACCTAGACTTTATAGAGCCTTCACTTCCTAAGATGTAAGCAAAGAGGAGGAGTCACGCTGGGAATAACAGCGTCGCGACTATAATATCACTTTTTAAGACTGTAATAAAATAGAGTATAATGTGCATCATTGCAGCTTGTAAACTTAAAATGTACTGTGACAATGAAGGTTCCCCTCCTCAACCCCTTTTAAACTTAAGTAAATTTGCTTCCGAATTTATTCTAAAATTATAGACTTGTTACTATATGCTGTAATTGAAAGATTTCCCTTTTCCCCCCAACTTTCTTTCTCCCTTTTCAATGCGTAATGTGGGACTTGGATTAACAGCAAAATATGTATACTGTTATATTATCCTTTAACCTATTTCAACAACTTTAATCATAAGATATTCGAAACTTATTTTTTTTATACAGATTATAGTTCTAAAAACATTTTTTGTACGTTTGCTATTTATTATTACTGTATTATTTATGTAATATAGAGTGGGCTGTGAAATTAAGGAAAATGTAAAACTATTATGCTAGAAAATTATGTACTATAGAAAATAAATATGATTTCTGCGTGTGATCACAGAAATATGACTTGAAAGAATAAACATGTGTCATAATTTAAAAATTAAACATTAATTGGAATAAATTCTGCTTCAAATCGCTGTTTTTAAACAGAATAAACGAATTCATTGTTAAATAATGGCTAATTTTGTCAGTTAATTTGATCTGGAAATTATTTCTTATAGAAAGCATCCACATTCTAATCAAATTATTGTAATATACTTACATGTTATGAATATTAAGGATAGGACATACAAAAAAAGCTTTGTGTATACTTTCACATGAAAAAAAAAGGTGAATAGAGTTGTAGAATTCATTTTAATAGTCTTCACACTTTAAATAATACATTATAAAATTAATTATTGTCCAAAAATAAAGCACCATCTTTATTTCAACATTGTTTTATTTAGTACTTCATGTGTTTACATAATCATAAAGAATAGTTTGTACAATAACACATACCAACGTGAACTGCATTAATCGAGATCAGAAGTGAGAAAATAAAAACGGTCTTCAAAATAATTACATAACCATCTCCTGCAAAAAGTATAATCACATTTTCTTCAAAAGTTACAACACAGTTGGCTTTATTAATGATTTACTAGAAAAATTATTTTACTACAATAAACTAGATAAAACGGAAAGAGAATTGAAACTGGTATAAGTAAAACTCTAACACAAATTAGTCATTAACTAAAGTGACCTCAAACTACTCGTCTTGCAGTTTTTTAGTCTGTGTATAAAATGTAACACACAAGGAACTTTAAATTAAAATCTAAACACTTAATAAAGAATTTATGCATTCTGAAACAATAAGAATAACATTTTAATTTTCAGCACAATATAGAATAACAAACATCGAACCATGAATTACAAATTTAGTAAAGTTTAACAGTCTGAATAATTTTAACTATAAATACGATCAATAAAAAAAAATTAAATGAGATTTGAACTTCGTCAATGACAAAATTATGTTCAAATAAATACAATCAATCGTCGAATATCTGTTGCAGAAGTCCAGTATTGCACAATACATATTATAAAATGCAAGGCATATGCTAATGTTGCTTTAAAATTAAGCATATACATTACAGTTTTGTTAATATACGTAAACAAAATTATGGTTATGAGAAATACAATGATATAAATTGGCATTAATATTTTATGTTAATAACATTAGAGTCGTAGAGAGAAAATATTGAGGAAACTTAAAATGACTTATTCTGCAACAGATTCGTAACAAGATGTAATATTTAATAGTACATAGATGACACTTTAGTTCTTTATATATTGCATTTTATTTTAAATTGGAATGTGAATTTATTGTTGATATTTTAAATCCAGTTTGTACTTTCAGGAAGTTATTTTAATCATCTTGCATTCATAACAAGTTTTTCCAATAATAACTTTTCATAAAAAAAAAAAAGCGAGACATCTGCCTGACAAATCAGGTGACCATTCAGATCCAGATTTCAATACAACACAAGAATTTAATTTAACTAATTAACATGAAAACGGTACTAATTTGGAAACTAGCATTATTAACTTTATAATAACATTTTTATACAGATTATTTTGGAATATGTAGTAAATGCTCATATGTAGTACTATCTTAAATAAGGTAGTAGTAGTAGTATCAAAGGCTGAATGAAAATTTTCATATTACTCTAAAAACCTATTTCTCGATTTACATTCGTCATATTTCTGAATTACCATATGCCATAAGTTTCCTTGCACTAGTTATTTGTGTGCATTACTGTTATGAAAAATATGTTGAACACAACTGGTATCCATGTAAAGGAAATCGTAGTTCTTTTATTTTATATGTGAACACAGATTGTAAACAGATACCAAGAAAACGTTTTCTTTTTTTTTTTTTTTTTTCCTTTATTCATTCTATAGGAATATGTGACTATTTTGAATGTATGGCATTTGTTTAAATATTTGTGAGTTTATTATTTAAATGGAGGAAATAAAATTGCTGTTATATTTTACAGCAAAATATCAGTTTTAACCACAATACATACGTAAAATGAAAACATAATGCAAATAAAATTTATTGGCCACACAATTTCACTGCTATTCATTTGTTCGTACATTCATTCTTTCAGTCACTTCATTCATTCTCAAGATCAGCTTTTATTTTTATCACATATGTTTTATATTATATACATGTCAGTCATATACATTGTTATTAACTTCGGTATAAAGTGAGACTTTTTCTATATTTATACCTATTTCTGAGTTTGAATGTATTGATTGTCAGTCATTAGTTCCTTAAAAGAAACTATTTTGTACAAATGTATAATTATTTCGGCACATGGATCGTACATTTATCTTTTCTATAGTTAAAGTGACTTCATATTGAATGAAGTCAGAGACTTTTATTAAATCAAGTAGAAAATCAATGAAATACCTAGCATAATGAAAATGCTACAGCAGTATAAAAATGACAAGTCATTGTAAACCTCCCTCCCAAAAAAAAAGTGTTATGGCAACTACTTGAAAGTAACTGCCATGTTTCTTAAAAGAAAAGTATTGCTCAAGTCCTCAGTACATCAGAGTCTACTGTGTAGAGAGAAGAGCATAGAATATGCAATAGACGCAAAGGCATAACACCAAGAGAGCACCGACCATTATGCTGACATCCTGAAACAATAAAACAGATTAATAACTGGAAGAAAAGAGGTGGGATATGGACTACCATTTTGTAAAACAGATTATTTCATAGTAATGTGCATTTGTGACGAAAGGAATTAATCTCTACCTTATACACTGTAGGAGCATTTTCTTTCTTATCTGATAGGAATTTGATATTCTTCAAACTCTCTTTACTTTTTTTTGTGTCTTGCTTTGCTGTAAATAAAATGTTATAATATGAATATACTTTCATATAATTAAATAAATCAATTCAGAGTAATGCATTTCTAATATGTAGGCTAACCCAGTTATAGGGCTGGATTTATTGTGCTCGCATAATACAAAGACAGAAGGGTATTTTTTTTTTGTCAGTTCTCCAGGATCTTACCTATTTGTTTTCTATAATTATCCACCGCATTAGCACCAGTACTGTCTTTCCGGCTTCGAGCCATGTTCTCTGCAAATGAATACAAAAACATTGAATTTCATGGTAGTGACATTTCGCCTTATATAAATATATAAGGTTATTCGAAAGTAAGTTCCCATTTTGAAACCGCTATTTCCCTAACCATTTCAAGTGTAAATCATTTTACCTTTTAGGTGTGTTTCCATATTATAATTATGTAATATGCTTTGTCAAATCTGGCAACCTTTTCATAAAGGAAGCTTAATTAATTTATTTATATTAGGTTTGGGTTTTTTTTATGCGTATTTCGTTGCTATGGTAGTAATGTTACACTTACACAGGGACATCATTTTATTTTTACTTCAATTTTTATTGTACCTGAGTTTCTGAATGTACTTCACTCCCATCCCTTCTACTAATGAAGTTCTAACTGTCCTCCACACAGAACCAAGGCCGTATATAGTAAACAGTACTGAGTTAATGGGTATAGTACATTCCAGAAATATATTCACGTTTTCCAGTGACGAAAGAGTTTTCACTACTGAATCATATTTTCGCACAGTTACTGTCGTCCGCTTGCCTATGTCGCATCCCGCTTTCCCCCAAAACGCTTCTGCTCGCCCCTCTGTAAAGACTAGTGACTGGGCTGTCTTAGCTCTTTTCTGAAAACATTAATTTCTGTTAGAAATTGGACGTCTACATAATATTATACAACTGTTTAAAATAACTTAAATAAGAGGGCCTCGTTAAGTAATTAACTGTCACGTGATTTCGCCCCTTTTTACGACCCTGTGACAAAACCACTTGGACGTACAGTAGATAGCATTTAGAGTAATTTTATTTTTTGGATCGGGTAGAAGTGAAGATTGAATTTACAGTACGTAAGGTACTCTTTTATAGAGTAGGTACAGAATTATTTCAACGTGAATTACTAGTACGAAGGATGAAACTGGTAATTGGAATTAGGTACAATAGTATATAGTGCGATAATATGCCCAAAAGAACTGAAGTCTGTATCGAAATGAACGGCCACAATTTTCAAAAATGTGTTTAAATATCCATATTATGATTATTTTTCAATTTAACTTCATTCTCTATATTGTACGCTAATGTGCTGTAGACAGTATAATATACACTGAATAATGAATACATCCGCATAGATAGCTCAGTTCGCGAGTAAAAACACTGAGGCCTATTATTAATACAGTAGGTACTGTATTTTGATTAAACAGAAACCTAATGAAAATTATCAAACTAAAAATCGCGATATTTCCTAGTTTACGTAAATGGATTAATTAATTTTCTTCCCTCCTATAGGCCTACCTAGTAAAGTGATCTGTTTGTATTTTACGCCAGTATCATCGAACTCCAGTCATGGAAGGGGGTAGCAAACGGTGTTTCCGGTTCTCAACCATTAATCCAAAGATATAGCCAGGTCAATATTAAAAATTTTAGTAAAAATAAAATGATGTCCCTGTATAAACAATAATTGTTATTCAGAATATGGACAGCAGTTGTAGGAGAGTCATTTTAATAATTTTTACAATGGTTTTACCTTTATGAGTTCGAATTGGCCTCCTTCAGTGCTATTACGAATGCAATAGACAATATGCATATTGCATTGAGAAGATATCTGACATTACAGGGATTGAGAAATGGTCAGATGAGACACATTTCTAAATGAATGGAGGTGTTAACACTCAAAATTGCAGGATATGGGCAGAAGATAATCCTAACACAATTATGCAGCAAGGATTACATGATATCAAGGTTCCTGTGTGGTGTGATTTTACGTCACATTTCATAATAGAACCGTATTTCTATGAAGAAATTGAAAATGGACAAACAAAAACTGGGCAGCAATATTTTCAAATGTTGCAAGACAGGAAAACATTACTTTCATGCAAGACAGCGCTTCACCTCACATATACAATTCTCCTTTTCCTATTAAAAGCTTTCTTTGCCATTGCTGTCCTTTTGATTCAATTCAATTCAGTTTATTTGGCCATTAGACATACAGTTTTATGCTTCGTCAGAATACATTGAAAAAACATATAAATACATTAAAAAAAACACTAATAACAGAAACAGTAAAATTTAAGTACCGGTAATACAATGAAAACATGAAATAATTTGAAACTTTTAAATTGAAGAAAACTAACTAAATTGCAATTAAACTTATTTATTAAAATACAATTTCATACAAATTTGTGTTGAAAAACTCAGCAACAGAATAAAAAGGATTATTTAATAACCAATTGTAAAATCTAGTTTTGAAACTATTGATTGGTAATTTATAATTTTGACTTGGGAGCTTATTATATAATTTCGTCCCCATAATTAAAAAGTTTGTGTTGCTCTTGAGTAATCTAGAATATGAAATATTAATTTGTTCACTATTTCTAATTTCATGATCATGTATATTTGCCACTAATGAGTAATTGTCGATATTTTGTCGAGTGTAAAGTACTAGATCATATATATACAAATATATGATTGTTAAAATCCGTGATTGTCTGAAAAGTGGCCGACAATGTTCCAGATATTTTGATTTACATAAAATTCTAATGGCCTTCTTTTGTAAAATCAAGACGCTTCCAATTTTGGTTCCATTTCCCCAGAAAATTAGGGCATATCGAATTATCGACTGAAAGAAAGAAAAGTAGGCACATCTTAAATAATTTTGAGAAATACAAGTAGTTAATTTCTTTAGCAAATATAAAACTCTTGATAGCTTTGTGCATATGTATTCGATGTGCTTATCCCATGTTAAACTGGAGTCTATAAAAAGTCCCAGAAATTTTGTGTAGTTGAGTCTGTTGTCCTTATTTATTAGATAGTTTAGGCTGAAAGTTAAGTTGATAGTTTTTTCTTGATTAAGCAAGAAACCATTAGATTCAAACCATAAAGCCATCTGCGATAGAGTGTCGTTGTTGAGAGCATGTAATTGATTTAGAGCAGAGGAAGAACATAGGAAAGTAGTGTCATCTGCATACATAATTGTTATTGCTTTAATGAATTCTGGAAGGTCATTTATTGCTGGCAGCAGCTCATGTTACTACTTCCTACACTCAAAGTATTTGAAGCTGTCCACTTGTTCTACTGTCTTATTCATCTTGTTTGTATTTTATCTTCATCCCATACTGCTCACAGCTGTCATTTCGCTCCAGTAGCATGTATCTTAATATCATTTCCTCTTCTGCTAACAACGTCATATCATCATCAAAACTTACGCACTTTATTCTTCTTCCTCCCACGTTTTGGAAACAGCTCTTCACCAAATCCTCTTAACTTTATTGCCCCATGACAAAAATACACATTCTTAGGAAAAAGTTATAAGTAGGTTATGTCCATTGCTAAAATACGGGTTCTTGTTATTGACTTGAATGGCAAAGGAAAACTTAAAAGTGTTTTGCATCAAATGTTTTCACTGAAAGAATATTTTCTGCAATGAAGTTAAAATGGATGTATGACAGAAACAGAAGTTCAGTAACTTAATAAAAGCGAACTGTTGACTTACCGGTACTTCAATTACAACAAATCATGTAGATAATTTTATAACAATATTATTTCCAATAATGCTTTGTTAAAGATGGCTATAAAGAGCAGTAAGTATGAAATAATTGATCGTTCATTATAAATCGTGTGTGCATATGTATGTTTAATGGTAAATAATATTTTAAAATTTTGTTCAAGTAATAAATTTTATTGTGGTTTTATTTAAAGGAAATATATTTCCTCATCAGACTCCACTATCAGTAATCGCCTACACTAGTGTTTAGACCACACTAGTCATAAATTTGTTTTCTATTTTCAGTTTGAAAATCTGGCAACCCTAGTTGTGAGATGATACAAAGTAGACTTAATTAACAAAAATCGGTTTGTCCCTCGGGCAACAGTCCTTGTGGATGATGGGAATGTCCAGCCCAACATTTCTTGAAATGTGGCAAACCCATTTAGTGACCTTGTGATGCTGAACTAGTGATCAGAATGTTCCACTATTAAATGTCTGGTGTTCGGAATCACCACGTGAGAGAACAGAAAAACAACTCCCCGAAGCATAACTTTTATTTGTTATCTATCAGTGAAGGATTAACAACCCAAGCTAGTCCTTTTGCTCCAACAATGGATATATTACTTGTACTTCAATGTTGCATATAATATGAACTATATTCTAGCGTTTTACTGTTACGGAAATCTGACCTGTACGTAAATACAACAGGCCTATATCTGGCAGAGACTTGCGGTATTGGCATTGTTCAATCTTCGAGGCAGAATTTGAAGCAACAACTGCATGTACACCATTGTTTGTAGATTCTGTAATTCTGAATTCTAAATGTGCAATATAAACTAAAATAGGAAAATTAATATTTTTTTAATTAATTTCATATTTTATCCTGTATTATGTACTGTTACGACAGCGTACCACACAAAATTTGAAAATTCTAGCAGTGACGTGCGAAATACCCACTGTAAATTAATAATCAGTAATCACCTCGGTTTCTCTGATGTGTAAATGCAGTAATATTGACGCTCTGAAGTCCTTTAACTCAATAGACAAAATACGTTTAATACAAAGCTTCAACGTGGTAAAATGTTTACGTATGCTTTCTTTATCTCTAATCTTACAAATACAGTATAATCTTCAGACCTATTGACCTCATCCACCGGCTACGCTCTGCATATTGATAAAATTACATTTCGATTAATAAACAGCAGTTGTGATTAATAATCTTGTACTATTTATCGAGTAAATTATATTTGGTAAAAGTAATATTTTCAAATACATGCTATAAATTGTAGTAAATAATTGATAATATAAACGTAGTATGAAAATAAATCAACCTGTCAATTGAGCCGTCAGCTGATTGTTTTCACATTTACTCGTAATGTCAAGAAACAAAATAAATTCATATCCAGTTGAATTACAGCTATTTTCAGTATATGGATAGCATAATTTAGATATTGTTATTCAATCTATTACTATCAATGAAACATCTTTATTTTTATGATAATCTATTTATTTAATTTTCACGTATTTACATGTTTAATTTGACATTTAACTGTATTGCTGTTAATCACTATTGTAAAATTTTCGTTTTATCTCCTTCCATTATCGCTATCGTTCTGTTGTGACATTTAGTATTGCGCATTTACGTTGTGTTTTTGTTTTACCTCTTTGCATCATCTTTGGTCGTGTGTGGCGTTGGAGTATATTTTCTTGTAATTGGAATTTATGCATATTTTGGGGAGCAATGATGCTTCAGTGTCCAGCAGTAAAGTGCATTGACATGGAATGGAAATAAGAAGGCAAGTATATTATGAAGTCTAAAAACTCTGTCACGTACAATATTTCAAGGCCAATATTACAGGCGCCAGAAGCCCTTGGCGACCTAAGAAACAAGTTTTGGAGGAGTAGCTCTCTAAAATTAAGTAGGACCTTGATGGGTGGAATTTCTGTACTCAAGGCCCCAGAAAGGCTCTATTTTCACTTTTAGTTTGCTCTGGTGTTTTATATAGTTATTTCAGAAATATATAAACCGGGGATAAACCGGCACTTTCTAATTTATTTCATTTAAAGTTTCAGACTGTCAACGTTATAAATATATAGTAAGAATGGCATGTTTGCTGGCTGGTCGCTATATAGCTTTATGCTGTAATCGGCAGTCAGCAAGTATCTTCGTATCCTCACGTTGCTGGCAGCAAACCTATGCAGCATGTGCACCAACTCAGACTGCAACAACAGAATCGTACTGTCGTCCCCAAAGTAGTGTGGTGCCAATATTTCGGCATGCCCCGCAATACAGTGATAGAATTGCTTTACGGGACCGCCATGGGGATTATACGTATCGAGGACTATTTCTTAGTAGTCGCCAGTTTGCTGGAGAAATATCTACACACTTGGCTGGAAAGAAGCAAGAGAGAGTGGCTTTCCTCTGCCCAAATGATGCATCTTACCTAATAGTCCAATGGGCATGTTGGATGAGTGGCCAAATTGGTAAGAATACATTACACTTACATGTAAACTCGTGGCTCGTATAAAAATTAGGTGTGATTAATAAACTTCGTTTACGTTTGATTTCAACTAGGAAGCAACGAGAAGCGCATTGCATGTGAATGGTGTCAATATTTTTAATTGCAGTCTCTGTACAAATTGAATAAAGTTATATCTAGCAGATGTAAAAGTACCGCAATAACGGCTTCGGAATAGGTTCATTCAATAAAAATAGGCGTAGGCCAATATATAACAGGTATAGTCTACCATAACATATTCAGTGATATTACCTTGTAGATATCTCGTGGGTGAATGTAGAGTATCCAACGCCCACTGAACGAATATTTCACTTTTATCACTGCCAATGTTGCGCTGTAATCGTATATGCAACGTAGGCTATAATAAAAACCTAAACTAACCAAACCTAACCTGTCAAATAAGTAACAAGTTATACTAAATATGTGTAAAATTGGCCTATGTCTCTATAGTGGGCGGGACATAAGTAACATTGACCATTTCGTGTCTATATGACTATAGGATATCGGTAGTGTGTTTATGAGAAATATATGTTGGCTAGATTGGAGAATGGGGTGATGTCATGTGGTCGAAGTATGTGACAAGGTTAGTGGGTTAGTTGAGGTGATATCTCAGTGACATGAGGTCGACGTATGTGAGAGGTTAGTGGGTTAGTTGAGGTGATATCTCAGTGACATGAGGTCGACGTATGTGAGAAGGTTAGTGGGTTAGTTGAGGTGATATCTCAGTGACATGAGGTCGACGTATGTGAGAAGGTTAGTGGGTTAGTTGAGGTGATATCTCAGTGACATGAGGTTGACGTATGTGAGAAGGTTAGTGGGCTAGTTGAGGTGATATCTCAGTGAGTTTTATTTACATGTTGTGACGTTAGAATCGTTTGTCAAACTTGACGAAAATTAAGCGAAATCCTATAATAAAAGAATCCCGATATTTCTTTACAAATGCGTTACCACTTCACGGTACAAGTGTATTTACGTACTTTGGTTCTAGTCGAGTCATATGCACCGTAAACAAAAGAAAAAATGATAATTAATGTGAAAAGATTTCAATGATTTACGATCCTTGGCGTCATGTCAATTAGATATCCCCTCAACTAACCCACTAACCTTGTCACACACTTCGTAAAAGACGAGCGGTCCCTTGTTGATTATCGAAAAAATTAATGCCGACATTAATTTCGCACCGAAATAAGGGTGAAAGTGGGGGCTGGTGGACAGGTGCTACAGGTGGGATTTCTCCGTTGAGGTGGAATTTGTAGACGGCAGTGAAGGTCAGCAGATAGGCCTACCTAATCTCAATTCCGTGTGTTTCCTTACTGATCACAGAGAAAAGCGAGTTTTCGTAACGTCTAATCAATGACAGATTAGGTTAGTTTAGATTTTTGCTATGCCTTGCATATAGCTTCTTAAAATTATCTAAGAATGTGGCCTTCCTTCCATTTTCTAGATTATTATAGTGCTTTAAAATGTGCTACGAAGTGATGTATCCTGACTAATCAGAAAAGGCTGCCTAACTTGCATGTGTTTTTTGTCTCTTATTCAAATTTATTCCCAATACTTTTCGATTGCTGGTAAAATTCATGTTCTGGGAATAATAAGTTAATTAAGTAGTAAAATATCGCTGCAATCGAAAAGTATTGGGAATAAATTTGAATAAGAAATAAAAAAAAGTTTCCTTCTCAGGCAGGATTCGAACCACGAAAGTCTTAGTTACCAGTTTATAGTGCTCTGGAGTGAACAAGGCTCAGAAATCAGCTACAAGGGTCGGTCCGGTTTTTTTTTTTTTTTTTTTTTTGCCACTACTGTGCTTGAAGTATTGAAAATATTGTTCATTTATAATTTTTTTTGTGGATTATTTTACGACGCTGTATCAACATCTTAGGTTATTTAGCGTCTGAATGAGATGAAGGCGATAATGCTGGTGAAATGATTCTGGAGGTCCAGCACCGATAGTTACCCAGCATTTGCTCATATGGGGTTGAGGGAAAATCCCGGAAAAAACCTCAACCAGGTAACTTGCCCCAGCTGGGTAACTTTCGGTGCTGGACCCCGGACTCATTTCACCGGAATTATCACCTTCATTTCATTCAGACGCTAAATAACCTATATGTTGATACAGCGTCGTAAAATGACCCAATAAAATAAAAAAATAAAAAACTTGCCCCAACCGGGATTCGAACCCGGGCCACCTCGTTTCGCGGCCAGACGCGCTGACCGTTACTCCGTTACAAGTGTGGACTGTGCATTTATAAAAGTGACGAAAATATGCACTTATGTGCAACATAAAACTGTGTTTAATAAACTAAAAAATTTATCATGTAGATAATGCGTAAGCATATAGTTACATCCTCCAGGAAAAAATACGCAAGTATATGGACTTCCTAGCCCTAGTTATAACTTTTGTGAATCATATATTCTTAACAGCCAGTTTTTCTTAACAGAGTTTGGAAATAAATAAGTAAGAATTATTTCTTTAAGTATCTATGTCCAGATATGGTTTGTGTACTATTATTGAATAATTAAAATCATATCCTTGACAGCTGTGCCAATGACAGCAGACCACCCAAATCCTGTTCGTGAGCATTACATCAGCAACAGCGAAGCTAGTTTGGTTGTTACAACTGCAGAGTATGCGGACGGTCTTCACCAGGTGGCACAGAAGACAGGTGCCAAGCTAGTCGTCCTGGAAGATGCTCTGCGCGTCCTGGCTATGAAGGCTGCCCCCAAGTCCACACTTTTGCCTTCGCAGCCGGAACCATCTCCATGGGATGAAGACCAGCCTCTTGAAGCAGGGCAGGATCCTCAGTTTTATAGTGATAGTGATGCGATGATCATATACACTTCTGGCACAACTGGTCTTCCCAAAGGTTAGTGCTTGTACATATTTGTGTATTATTAGGAATATTCCTGAAGTAGGATGTTTTAAATGCTGTACTGTTTTATGAGGCAGAAATATATAATTCTCGTTTAAAAAATGAAATACAGTGAAACCTCTCATTTACGGACATCGAAGGGACGTAACAATCTGTCCGCATCTGGGAGGTGTCCTTTATTGGGAGGGAGACTCCCCAATCTAACAGTAAATTTATAATATGCATTATGTATCCCTTCACGCTTTGAATGAAATGTATTACTGTAGTTTAATTCTAAATACAGTATACTGTACTGAAGTAAATTCTTTACAACTTTGAACTACAGTAGATAAAACTGAAAAAGGAAAATACAGTACTGTGCCATGCAATTTTATTCTAGATCTACAGTTATGCAGTACTGTAATTTACAGTTGTCAACTTAACCTCTACATTCAGGTGCCATGTCTCTCGAAACAGAACAACTGATTGAAGTGAAGAGAATAATCCTATTAACCCTATCATGTGTCGAATACAATTTCATGATCGCGGAAACCTTAGACCCATCAGACAGGTTAAATTTTATGACTTTGTTTATCCACCCACTTCCAGCTAACAAGGGGTAAACAGCTGGGCTACTGGTAGCCTACGAGACCCTTATGTTATGTTTCATGTTAAGGAATTTCTCTGCAGTTCTCAAAACTAAATTTTCCATTATTGTAATACATTAGGTCTTGAAATTCAAGTTCTGTCCGCAGTCAGGAGGTAAAGCAAGCTTTAGGACTGTAAAGCAACTGTCCGTGTCCATGTTTGAGAGTGTCCGTAAACGAGAGTTCAATTAATCATTATTTCTGTATTATTTCAGTTGGGACATAAAAATCTGTCCGTATATGAGGATTGTCCGTACCTTGGAGGTGTCCGTAAGGAGAGGTTTCACTGTACAGTAAAACCTCGATAAGACGTGCCCGCTTATTACGCTATCCCATGTCTACACTTTTTTTTTGTCCGGTCCCTGCACATTTCATATATAACGCCTTTATAAAATATCCCGTTTGTTGCGCTCAAGTCCCGCATAATACGCTGTTTTTGTAGAATATTTTCGATGTAATTTTCAGCAATGAAACAGTTTGGTCATTGAACTTACTGATGACATTAACTTGAAAAGTATTGGTATTCGACCTTTTACCTGCGCATTTAAACCTTCTTACTATACAATACCCCACCCTCTTGTTACGCTCTTTTATTCGCCCCTTTACCTGCGCAGCTCACATACAGTTACAATAATCCACCCTCTTGCTAATCCTCTCTCTCTCAAACAGCATTCCTCACACGACCGTAATAAAATTCTGGAAATTTTTGCTGGTCAGTTTGTTGTCCTTTGTGTATTGAAGTGTCTGCGAATGTGATTACAATGAACGAAAAGCGCTTTCTGTGCCGGAAAAATTGGAAATCTTACGAAAGTACGATGAGAACAGTACTCTTAATCAGAAACAACTATCTGATTCATTAGGAATCCCATCATCGACATTAAGGACGATAATAAAACATCGCGACTCAATCACTGCAGCTGCGACATCGGGAGGATGTAATCTCAAGAGAGTGAAGTGTGGTAAACATGAGGACTTGGAGTACACGCACACGGCAAACAACTATAAATGACCCTTTTCAAAAGAATTAAGTACAAAACATACATACAGTATCGTAAATGTCTTTAACGTACATTATAGTAATTACGTAATAGAGTAATACTGTATTACCTTTCATGAATCATGTATTTCAATAAAGAAAAATGCTAATAGATACTGTATATAAGTCAAAATTAGTATACCCGCCTAATATGCGCCCCCGGTTAATACGCAGTCCTTTGAACAGTGTCTTATCGGGGTTTTACTGTATAATTTTCTTATAACGACATTATTGTTTAATAATAATTAATATAAAGAGTACAGCAAGCATATGCAGAGACTCCACCATTTTGCTACTGTTCTCTATGTGGCAAAGTTATAATTTAAATGAAGAAAGACATACAGATGTAAGAAGTACTGCTATGAACAGCGCCAGAAAGAAGTAACTCCTGATTGATTATCAGAAGTAACTTCGACTAGAGGTTCGCATGGATCTGAAGGAAAAGATCAGAAATAACCATTACTTGTGTCAGAAGTTGGGTTTATGGTGTGACCTTAAGACAGAACAATTTTCTCAGTGGAAGAACCCTACCTCTCTTTGACCAAAGAAAGTGACAAGTGAAGAGCAATGTGAAGTCGATGTTCATCATAATATTTTAATTACATTGATGTGATTATTCATAAGGAATTTTTTTTTCCAAGCATACTGTTAAAGCCAATTCTGCTGTGACTTCCTGAGATAGCTTAGGAATGATGTGAGATAGAAATGACCCAACAAAATGGACCACAAATAATTGAGTGTTCCACCCTTGCTGTTCTACAGTTTTCGCAAATTGAGGCAACGGAATGGAATTCAGGGAAAGTGGGGCACTATGGCCCAGCACTGCAACCTATTACGATCTATTGTGCTAACCCTCAAGCTAGACATTCCCAAACCCATACCGGCTGACTACACTAAGG